>NC_143535.1:17164366-17318911 GCF_031878675.1 Megascapheus bottae | reverse complement strand
ACATCTTGATTATCAAGATGTGCTGTGCACTGAGACAGCGACTGGGGAAGATTCTGCCTTCTCCTCTTCTTTCTTTTTTTGTGTGTATCAGGATCTGATCTTGCTATACTGTTGTCTTAGGGTGTCCTACAGCCATTAACCCTCTGGCTTCAGTCTCCCCAGAATGCTGAGATGAAAGGTGGGTGCTATTGGCTCAGCTGGATTCCTCTCCTCTCTGTCCTGCCCCTGTCTCAGTGTTACGCATGATCCTTCCAAACTCAGCTTTCTATCAGAATTACATCCCAGGCTCTCTGGATTGTGAGAGAAAACTACAATGGAGAAGAGAAGCACTTTGAGGTTCTTGGGCCAAAAAAAAAAAAAAGTCCTACAAAAAGAAAAGAAAAGAAACAGCAATGGTTGGGTTTCTCCCTTGGGAGGGAAGTAGAGGGCACCGTGCACTGAGAGTGAGCTGGACAATTATAGTGCCCCCTGTGCCTGTGCTCATACGTGCTTAGTGGCTCTGAGTTACACTAAACCAGTTACCCAGCAGACATAATGCGGTATAGAAAGCACACATGTTTGATGGATGACAGAGGTGGGGCAGGCCTTGCACTCTGTAGCTCTTAATAAGTAGCTCCTGGCCTCAGAGTTAAAGATTTAAAATTGCCCCATGACATGGACAAGTCCTTAGCTCACAGACGCTCAGTATGAACTCATCTCCAGGCAGGAAGCCTGATGGATCCTCTTTGATCTATGGACATGCCTCAGTGGTAGGAAGTGGGGTGGGGGGAATGAAAGCCCTCTGGGGGGGGGGCTTTAAGAGCCAGAGAGGGAAGTGCCTGGAGCCAGTGGGCAGAGAGAAGAGAAATGCCACATTGCCATTCTCACTGTTGGGAACCTATCTGACCCAGCCTTTAACCAGTGTTGACAGAAGCTTGAGAAAAGGCAGCTCTCGACCCCTCCCACCCCCCTCCTGGGGTCTAGGCCTGGGCCACTTGTCCAGAGGCCCTGAGCCCGACCTGAGGGTGGGTTTGTATGCTGCTTCTCCCCATAGAGTCAGGATCCACGGTGTCTGGGCCCCCCAAAAGCACACTCAGCTAATTGCCCTTTCTGCTCTCTCTTACTCTATAGCAAGTTCTGTAAAGGGTGACAGGGAAGGGCCTCACACTGAGCCCCTGGTCTCCTCTACATCCTGTTCCACCTCGGCATCCTGCTGTTTCTCAGTACAGCCCCCCAGCTGTGGTGGGCTGGGAAGGTACTGGAGGAGTCGGCCTTCCCGCTTCATTTCTGCCAGCTCCTTGGCACAGCAGCTGGGTGTGTTGGTCTCATAGGTGTCATGGAAGGTGTTGTAGTCCACCTCATAGAAGCCTTTCTCCAAGGTAAGGACTGGTGTGAACCGATGGCCCCAGAGCACCTCTGTATCCATGTACGAGCTTCGTGCTTGACAAGTCATACCTGAGAAAATAGATGCCACATGCATTACCATCCATCCACCCACCCACCCATCCTTGAGTCTTCTCAACAATCCTATCAGTCTAATTATCTATCCATTCACCCACCCATCTCTCCATCTATTCAACAATTTATCATTCTAATTACCCATGCATCCATCCTTCACCCAGTCATCCTTACATCTATCCAGTAACCTATCAATCTACCCAACTATCCATCAATACACCCATCTACCCATCCATCCATCTTCCTACCCAGCCTTCATTCTATTTAATGATTTATCAATCTAACAGTTATTCATCCATCCATCCATCTGTCTACTCATGTACCCATCCTTTATCCACTCATATTTACATCAATCTGGCAATCAACTGTCCAATTATCTATCCATCTACCCATTTATCCATCCATCCATCCATCCATCCATCCATCCATCCATTCATTCACCTTTCCATTCATTAAGCATTTCTACAGTCAGATGTTCTACCACTGATCTGCACTCATTTTTGATTAAGCATTCCTTGGACATCTATTTGTCCTAAACACATGGAGGTAGAAAGCAAACTAAGATGTAATTCTTATTCTGGAGGAGCTCAGGATATGATGGGGACAGAAAACGAGAAGCAAACATGCAGAATTCCAGAGCACATCTCTAGAGACCAGAGGAAATAATTTGAGGGATAGTTGAAGGCAATGGTTTGATTTTTGAAAATAGTGTTCAGATGCAGAAGACTGAGACAGGAGGGAAGGCAGGAGAGGGGTTCAAACAGATAAATTCAGAATGGGGGAACATAGAAGAGCTGGCAGAATTCTGAACATAAGGGGATTATCTGGAGTAGGCGCACATAGACAGAAGCACTTTTACACACATGCATGTTCATGCACACACCTATGCACACACAAGAAGGAGTAATCACCCCCTCTCAGCCAGACTTCTTGATCTGAAGATGCTCCAATGCCTCCATGCCCTCCCCTCATAGCCCTTGCCATGGCTGTGTTATTTTTAGGTATTGTGCGCTCTCTCTCTCTCTCTCTCTCTCTCTCTCTCTCTCTCTCTCTCTCTCTCTCTCTCTCTCTCTCTCTCTCTCTCTCTGTCTGTCTCTCTCTCTCTGCAGAGAGGGCGGGTAGCTTTGTTTATGGATGAGGATGCCTCTGAGCCTAGGATCACAGGAAAACAGCTTTCTAGTTTGAGCTTAGAAAAGGACTACCTGTCTGAGCGTGATGTCATACAAACTAAGCCTAAAGACTACTTCTCATCCACCTGTGTTCTAGTGCCGGGCACCCAAAGGGGACCCCAAACTCAGTGGGATTCTGGCCTGCTCTTAGCTCTCATAGGGATGCCTGTCTAGGCCAGGCCTCCCCAGCCAATCCTTACTCCTTTCTGCAGACTCCCTAACCTCAGCAGAAGAGTGATCCTCCCCCCTCCCGCCACCCCACTGACCAATCTAAAACCACAGGCACCCAGAGCTTCTGGGATGACAGCAGGACCGGGAGCCTTTGGGATCAATCCACTGGTCTCTGCCTGCTCATTTCCTTGTGAGTTGCCTTGCAGCTAAAGGTCTTGTGTCCCTGGCTATTTGCGATTCGTTCTGTCACTTTTCAGTACACTGTGGTAGGGAGTACGAATTACCTGTGGTACTCCATTTAGTCATTACATCCTCCCCAACAACTCCATGAGATTAGCTTTCCTGATGGGTTGACAAGTGAAGCAAGAATCCAAGCTCACATAGATTGGTGGTGACAGGATATGTGCATTTCAAATCTAGCTAATCTCTTGGCTTCATGAGCAGGACAGCTAGGTCACTCAGTCACTGAGATCCCCTGATCTCCCAGCATCTCCCCAATTGGGTGAATTCTGTCTCTCAAGACAGAGTAGCCCAGGGTGAGGGGAGGAGGTCAAGCAATGAGGACAGGTCTCTGTTCTGGCTTGGAGGAAGGAGACAGTGGGTGGAGTGAGCAATCCGTCTCTGGGGGGCAATGGGTGCTTTCCCCACTTGCAGCTATGGGAATGCTGTGGCACAGCTGGCTTCTTTGCCTTTTACTTGATCCTCCCTTCTTGACTTCCAAGTAGAGCAAATCCCAAGAAAGTGAGCCTGCACTCTGATCGTGACTCTCACCAAGGGCAGAGTGACCTGGGTGTCCTTATCTCTCTCTAAGAGGCAGCTTCCTACATTCTGCCTGTCCTCAGCCCCAAGGGCTCTCACAGCTGCCACCATATGCTGCTTGCTCAGCCTCCAGCCCCCAGCAGATGGCCAAGCAGCCCCTCCACACAATCCCTAGAGCCTGTTAGCACCCCTGCCTGGTTCCACTGATTCAGAAACTAGAGCCCTATCTGAGTCCCCTCCTCACCCCCCTGCCCACCCAGCAACCAACTTTCAAAAGCTAGGCAGGTATGCTTTGACCACTAACAGACCCTAAGATTGAGGCACCTGGTGGACTTGAAAATGGAGGGCCTGGATCTGATCTGTCTGTCTGCTTGAGGTTTATGAGGCCAAGTGACCACATGTGTAAAATGAAATGGAACAAAAGAATAGAAAGGTGTATTGTTCTGAGGATGGATAAGTTCTGTATACATGACAGTGAGGGCCTGGTTTGCTGTTCAGTTTACTTGGCAGGAGGAAGAGGAGGAAGAGGAGGAGGTGGCGTTGGTATGTTCCAAGCAGGCCCTTCTCCTTGGGGAAGCCCTGCCCCAAATGTGGGATGCCATGTGTGGATCCGTCAGAACTCAAGCTTCCTTAGGCACCGAGTTTCTCGGTGCCATCTCAGAGTGATCTACCTACACATGGTGGTGTGGCTGACAGGTGTGGAAGCCCTTGACTCCCACCCACCTATGAGAGTCAGCTAAACACAAAGTGCCAGACTGGCCCCAAAGAGGACGTCTTCTCAGGCATACGTAAGTGGATGGCGCACCTCCGTGTGCATGTACTGGTTATTGCAAACAGAAGCTGCTGGCCTTGGGGAGGAAGGCAGCTCTAGGAGAGGGGCCTCCCTCACGTCTGACTCCATAGTGTTTCTAAGAAAGAGAGTGCAAATCCCTGTGAGTTTAGAAAAGGCTGTGTGTGGCAAACTGTCCTCTCCTGATGATGACATTCACCGTATATGTGGAGCCCTGAGGTCTTACTCTAAAGAACCAGCTCCTGTCAGGAACCAGTGGCTCACACATGTAAGCTACGAAGGAGGCCTACATCTTAGGATCAAGGTTCGAAACCAGATCAGGCAGGCAAAATCCATGAAACTCTTAGCTCCTCTTAAGCAGCAAAAAGTCAGAAGTGGAGGTATAGCTCCAGTAGTAGAGCTCCCACCTCAAGCATAAAAAGCTTAAGGACTATGCCTAGGCTCTGAGTTCAAGCCCTAGTACCAGCAGCCAAAACAATAACGGCAACAAACCCTCAACTCCTGTCACCCCAGATTTCTCAAGGTCAGCAGAGTGCCTTCCCTTGTTTGGCTTCTGTTTCTTTACAAGGAATACTATTTTCCTAGAGTGTAGGAGGCTCGCACATCGTTGCATGTGTTTACATCATCCAGTCTGTTCCTGGATGGTGGACCCATCCAGCAATGCAAGCTACTGTCATTACTCTACCTTGAGTGACAGGACCTTTCAAGTCCCCTCAGAGACGGGCCAGGCAATCTCAGGATTCTCACACGCAAACTTTCGAGTTCTGGTATCCCAGTAACCCTTGCTCCTGGCGGGTCCCGGGACTCTATAGAAAGCAGACAGTTGTCTTACCCGTGGCTTCCACCATCCCTTCTAGAATGACCACCACTTCAAACTCCTCCTGATCCAGCTGAGCCCGGGACATCTCCCAGAAAGGGCTCTTCTCGTTGATCTCGTGGGAGATGATGAGTGGGGACACCAGAAAGAGGCGGTCATCGCCAGTGTCAAAGCCTACGTTAATGTCGGTCTGGTTCAGGGGGATGAACTCCCCTTCTTTGGTCTGCCGGGACTTGATGAGCTTGGCCCGGATGGAGGCCTCAACGATATGAGAGTTGCGCAGGTCACCCACCCGAAACATGAGGCACAGCTTCTCGTCCCTCATGGAGATGACCGCATGGTTGGAGAACATGAGCGTCTCCGCTCTCTTCTTGGGCTGGCTGATCTTGACAAACATACAACCCACCATGAAGGCGTTGACGATGGAGCCCAGGATAGCCTGCACCAGGAGGAGGATGATACCTTCTGGACACTTCTCAGTGATGACCCTGAAGCCATAGCCGATGGTCGTCTCTGTCTCGATGGAGAACAAGAAAGCAGACACAAAGCCACTGAGGTTTTCCACACAAGGAATCCACTCTTGGTCACCAACGTGGTCCAGATCGCCCCGGATGTATGCGATGAGCCACCAAATGAAACCAAAGAAGAGCCAGGTGATGGTGTAGACCATGGTGAAGACCAGCAGGTTGAAGCGCCACTTGAGGTCCACCAGGGTGGTGAAGAGGTCGCTCAGGTAGCGGTAGGTTTCCTGCACGTTGCCATGGTGGACGTTACATTTCCCGCTCTTCTCCATGTAGCGCTGGCGGGGTTTCTTGCCCTCGGCCAGCAGGCGGGTGCGGTCGGTGGCGATGGGTGTGTAATTGCGAGCCTGCTTGGGAATCTTTGTGGGGTTCTGGGAAGTCACGCCAATCTCCATGTCCTGGTTCATAGCATGCCTAGAGTCACCAGCCATAGCTGGGACACGGTGAGTCAAAATAAAATAAAAAAGTGAAAAAGAGATCATGGTGAGTGAGGAGTGTTCTTGTGATTCCCAGAGACCCAAGATGGGTGGTCACTTTGGCCTGGGTGCACTCTCTCCCCCCCCTCTCTCTGTCTCTCTGTCTCTGTCTCTCTCTCTCTCTCTCTCTCTCTCTTTCTCTCTCTCTCTCTCTCTCTCACACACACACACACACACATACATTTGTTGAGTGGACAAATAAAAGTGGGGCAAAGTACACATGAAATAAGTAAAAGATTTAGAGAAATCCGGCAATCATTTGAAAAATAATAAGGACCGCCATGAATTAATGAAATACATACTATATTCTATGTATTATAGACAGAGTGCCACTTGTAATCACAATAGCCATCCCTTTCATCTACTATGTATTCTGTGGATTTTGAACGATCCCTTTTCCCTCTATTAAAAGGTGTGTTCCACAAAGGTCTGATGTTGGGTCTCTTTGTTCTTGATCCACTTCAAGCAGCTAGAAAATAGTCCAGCCGGCCTTATGTATTCAGAAATACTTTCTGAAGGAATAGATGAAGTAAACAGAGGCCCAAAGAGGGAAAGTGATTGTCCCTAGGTCACCAACAAGGAAGTGCTAAAGCTGACATTTGGATTCCTGCTTACCTGGCGCAAAGGCTGTGCTCAGTCCTTCACCTTCCTCTGTCTCTTTTCTTACATCGAATTCTTTGAGCCAGAGACAGAAAGGAAAGCGTGGCGTGCGTCTGATTCACCAAGTGGAAGCTCCTGCTGTCTGCGTGGGGAGTCTGGCTGCCTGAGCCCTCACTAGAATGACAAATTGTCTTGTAGCTCCACCCTTAAAACTTTGATCTAATTATTCTCTAAGAAATTGAGATGCTTGTGCCTCAAGGTTTTAAAAAAAAAAAGAAGACTGGCTTGGGAGGTTATGTCACATTTCAAAGAGACCCAAAACACCTGTGGTATCCAGTTTACCTTTTTCCCTGACAATGAGCTGAAACCCATTTTAAATGTGTTTTTCCTGACACATCTGTTTAAGTAAAGAAAGATCGGCAGAATCCCTGCAACTTGATGAGAGCTATGTGAATCTCTGGACTTCATGAGCCAGGCAATGTATAAGAAATATGTATATATACTGTATACATACATATGCATGTAAATGAGCTTTACAGAAGGTTTTATGTATGAATATATAATCCTACCATGAAACTCACCTATTTAACCACATTTAATCTTTTCACAGGTCTACCAGACAGGTAGTTACAAAGGGTCCATTTTTCAGATGAGATTAATTAAGCTCCTGTAATGTGGGGCCTATGTACAGGAGGCCTGTGCAGCCGTAATCCTGGCTGTACAGTGATGTTTTGATCATTCCAGTGTAGACTGATGAACTGCCCCTCCAGAACATTTCTGTGAGCTCTGATTCTGGGAGATAATGTCACTCCAGTTTTCTTCTCAAAAATTTTCCTAAATTTCATAAATTGCGCTCCTTCCCACCCCACTCTCGTTCTTCCTAAGACAGAAACAACCTGCTTTCACCACTGTGTGACCAGACCTGTTGTTTTTTTCCCCAGACAGGCTCAAACCCAAGCTTTAAACATTTCCAGATACTGATACACCGATTTAGATAGTTGCTTCAAGCATTGAGAGATCAGACACATTTCTCACTTGGATACAAGCCAAATTCCTTAAAACCCCCATGAAACTTCACACCGTGGAATGAACACTGCAGCAGCACTGTGTCTCCTGGGGATACAAGGTCCCGTATGAAACCTCGTCAGACCCTCCTGTCTTCAGTACTTTCCTCAGCTTGGCACAGTGGGGGAGCAGTCCTTTGTGAGAGGGCTTCCGTTCCACTTTAGGGGTTACTCCAGCCATGGAGGTGGGTAGATAGAATACCAGGAAATGAATAGAACCACCCAATGAATGTCCTAAAAGCCACTGCACCCTTGGCCAATCAAGGTGATCTCACTCATGCTGGGTAAGTCAAAAGACTGGCTGACCTTATCTGTTGCTACCCCGGTGGCCGCAACTATTTCAAGGCAGCTTTTAAATGTCAGAGTGAAGAGTGATTGTAAGGGCTATTTGTCTTAGCCATCCATCAGCCACGTGCCATTCTGCACCAAGCCACCTGCTCCTGAATAAGGCCATTACAAAGAGGAATGAAGACCAGGCAGGCCATATGTGGGGCTTCTGTGCAACATGCACACAGGGCTTCTCTCTACCTAGATTGGGGTGCAAGGATCAAGGGGTTTAAGAAATTTGGTTCAAGGCCAAGACTAGCTTTTCTCTGTATTGAAAACCTCCTTGGAGTTACTTGGAGCTGGTGAGGTATGCTGCCAACTTCCCAGTCCCAGAAACTCCTGGAGACCCCAGCTGTGTCTGTGCCTTGCCCATCTACAGACGCTAGGCAGGGGTGGGACAGGATCATGAGAATGAACCATGGCAAGGCACTTGGGAAAGTGTTCGTTCCTGCCCTCTGCTCTGGAGGGAGAACAGCTTTGTGCTGATTTTCTGCACTGTTTCCTTCTTTATTTTTAAACCCACTCTCATACATTCTTGTAGGAAAAGGCTGGCGCTGCTGTGGAAATACAAAGATGTTTTCTAGGACACCTCAGGCCAGGCCTGAAAACTCACCACAGCTGGCACAGGGAAAGGCTGTTTATGTCCTATTAAGACTGGTCCACATTCTCCATGTGTGGTGCCAGAATTATTTGTGGAAGGGATTCCTTGCTCCACTCAGGGTAAGACTTAGATTCTAGCTCAGTGTGCAATAACTTGATCTGTGATCTCTGGACAAAGAATTCTAATTTTTCCGATCTCAGTTTCCTCTGCTGTAAATCTTAGACAATATGCAGTGCCCCTTCAGCCTGAAAGGTTTTATAATGATTCCTAGAAAGCATATATTATACAATTGTAAGCTTATACACACGAACTGCATGCAGACATTTCGATCACTGATGGTTGGTATAAACAACAGTGTGCCTCATGCCTGCTTGGCAGGCTATTTACCACGTAAGCCACGCTCTCAGCACTTTCTGCTTTATTTTTTCAATAAGATGTCTCCCCTTACAATGGAATTCTATACTGCCATCAGAAAGAATGACATCGCCCCATTTGTAAGGAAATGGAAAGACTTGGAAAAAATCATATTAAGTGAAGTCAGCCAGACCCAAGGGAACATAGTCTCAGTGGTTTCCCTCATTTGTAATAATTAGTATATATCTAGGAGTCTCCTAGCAGAGGTTTATAATAGCTCAAAATCTAGGTACATAGGTCATACAGGATGAAACTAAATGAAAAGATCTCTAGGATATGGAAACAAGAGCTTTATTTTGTGTGATTATTGTTCTTAATGTACTAAGTTATTTCTCTTCTCTTTTGTTGCCCTTTGGTTAATCTCATGTTGTTACTGTATCTGATATTGTTACCTGATATGTTGTATATATGTTTATTTGTTTTCCTGACTAGGAAAGGGAAGGGAAGAAAACAAGATGATTAGGAGGGGTTAGGAGAGGGAAATGGGGCCAAAAACATGAGAAGTATCAATGTGGGAGAAGTAATGCACCTACTACCTGGCAAATGTAACTGTAACCTCTCTATACATTGCCCCCAATAAGAAATTAAAAAAAAAAAAAAACGACTTCCCTCCTCCTCCTTCTCCTCCTCCTCCCTGTTCTTCCTCCTCTTCCCTGCCCCCCCTCCTCCTCCTCCTCTTCTTCTTCTTCTTCTTCTTCTTCTTCTTCTGCTTCTGCTTCTGCTTCTGCTTCTGCTTCTGCTTCTGCTTCTGCTTCTTTTGTTGTTCAGACCAATCCCAATCTGGACAGAGATCCTCCTACCTATGACTCTGGTGTAGATGGGATCACAAACTCACACTACCACACTTGGCTTATTGATTGAGATGACATCGTGATATCTTCTTGCTGTTGCTGGCCTTGAATGTTATCCTGATCTCAGTCTACCATGCTGCAGGGCCCATGTTAACCACTTCAATCTGTGGAAATGTTTGCACAAAAAGATTTCCAGAATGTCTCTGCATCGTAAGGCTACATGCCTGTATATAGTCATAAATGTCCCCATTGAATTTCAATAAAGGCAATCTAGGAGCAGATGGCACAGAGCCATAATCCTAGCTACTGAGGAGGCTAAGAACTGAGGACCACAGTTCAGTGTGAGCCTGGCCAGTAAAATCCAACTATAACCAGTAAAAAGCTGAAAGTGGAGCTCAAGTGGTAGAATTGTGAGCCTTAAGTGAAAGACCTGAGACAGCGTCTGGGCCCTGAGTTCAAACCCCAGTACTGGAAAGTGCAGACACACACACACAGAGTAATGGTCCAAGAGCCTCATTTGAAATGTGAAGAGAGAAGGAGGGGCTCCCAAGCCAACAATCTGGAACCAATCTGCAGGGTAGGCATTCAGCTGCTTGCCACAGGGTCTCATTGATTCAAATTTCTTTGAGCAGTATGTTCCATGCTCCTCCTATCTGCCCTAGTCTCCAATCTGTGTGCCTATCAAGCTGAACTGATCAGAATTTCAGAACAACAAGGATGGACTTGAATCAGGTTTCCAAGACGGAATCTATTCATTAGGCATCCATTCAGCAAACCCTAATTGAAGACCTACTACAGTTCAGCCCCACGTCTGGCTGGGAGCTGGCTAAAAAGCCGGGAAAGAGATAAATGCAGACCCAGCACTCCTGTAGTTTATATTCTAGCACTGCCTCTTTGAACCTTGGGTTTGTGCAGAAATGTGTGCAGAGAGGTAGGAAGAAAGACACTGGCATGTGGGCTGCTTTCTGCAGGACAGGTCAAGCACTGACTTGAGTAGATCCGATCCTACAACCTCATCCTGCTACTACCCTTCTTTTTCTGGCCTCCTCTGTGCCCGTGGAGGGGAAGATTTGCCGAGACACAATGAGAGATCTTCAGAAAGAAAGCTTCAAGTCCAGCAAAGAGACATAATCCCTTTGATATACAACACAAGTGGAGACAGACTCAAAAGAAACCAAATCAAAAATAAGTTGTATTTTAGATGATGGACAAGTGAATGTGACGTTCATTTAAAGAGATCTCAAAAAGATCAATAAATGAAGACACCCAGCACAATGAAGAAAACTCTGTGTCATCGGGTCTAGGAGCCTGAATAGTAACTTGACAGGAGATTGGCTTGGGGATCAGTGGAGTTCCCTAGACAAAAGTGGCTGGAAGTCTAAGATCAGACTATCTCTATTTATGAAAATACAGGTCCCAAACCTCTTCATCCATTCATTACCCCTTTCTTACATGGGCTGAGCCAACATCTGCTTTCCCTGAAGCGTGGGGCATAAATGAGGTTGGAAAGTAATGAAGGAGACATTTCTATAACCCATAGAGACATAGTTGAGCACAACCCTGCAGAATCTGGTGACTGTAGTTGTTGCTAAGTTATGAAAAGGCTGCAGAATTGATGGTGAATTCATTTCCCAGTCTCCCCAAGGACTGTGCAGGTTAGCTGAGAGTATAATCTATATAATTATACCTCTCTTTAATAATCTACAGTCTCAGGACTTAGGAAAGGACCTGTAGGCCCTTGATTGGATTCTGGTACATTGGCACCTAGCTGGTATGGGCATGGAGAGTTTCCTTTGCATGATGATCTGTCACTGTCATTGTCACCCTTACTTCTAGCTTCCTGGGTGTCCATAAAGGTTATGGAGGATGAATCTGTAATCATAAAAGCCCTTGGAGAGGACTGGGATTTTCTTGTAGTAGACTGAGTCACTAGTATTGGATAAGAGGAGTTTTCTTCTCCTTTGCTGCTTTAGTGATAGAGGGGACATGTGGCAAGGAAGTGGTGACCTCAAAGGGTGGATGCAGCTCCCAGCTGGGCAGGCAGCAAGGCAGTGGGGCTGGGTGATGGTGGCTCACACTTGAATTTCTAGCTACTCAGGAGGCTGAGATCTGACGATCAATTTAGTTCAAAGCCAGAATGGGTAGCAAAGTCTTTGAGAATTTTATCTTCCAAGAAACCACCAGAAAACTGGAAATGGCACTGTGGCTCAAAGTGGTAGAGCACCAGGCTTGAGCAAAAGAGCTCAGGGATAATGCTCAGGCACTAAGTTCAAGCCCTGTGACCAACAAAAAAGAAAAGAAAAAGGCAGTAGGGACCTTAGTTCTGCAGCAATAAAAGAATTGAATTCCAACAGCCACCAGGGCTGGAGAGAGAATGCCAAATTGAAATAGTGATCACACAGCCATCTTGACTCTGGCTTGAGAGAAGAGAGTATATAGTCAAACATGGCTGGATTTCTGTACATCTGTGAGCGGAATAGAAAACAGTACAGCTGAGGCATTCAGAATCACTCCTGTAAGCCTCAATTACCTTGTCTGTAAAATGGGGTAATAGAATTCTTCAAAGAGAGCTACTAAGAAGTTTAGATTGCCTGGCTTATAGGCACTTTCCTAACTGGAAGCTACATCTGGGTCTTGGTATGTGTGGGTTCCATACTCGTGGATTCAATCACTCACAGACCAAAAGTATTTGGGAAAAATTTTACTTAGAGCCAGGCATGGTGGTACACACTTATCATCTCAGCTCCTTGGAAGTGAAGGTGGGAAAACCACAGTAAAGTTAAAGTGAGACTTTTTCTGAAAAGTAAACTAATGCAAAGGCAAAGAGATGTGGCTCAAGTGGACAGTAGGCCCTGATTATCGCAATATATATCTATATGTATATATATGGAATCCTACTTGGGAGCCCCCAAGAAGTTGTGAAAAACTTCCTAAGAAGTGCTGAAGTCTACGGCCATACCACCCTGAACGTGCCCAATCTCGTCTGATCTCGAAAGCTAAGCAGGGTCGGGCCTGGTTAGTACTTGGATGGGAGAAGTGCTGGGTCTGGAGAGTTTGCACTGTGTTCCATCACTGTCGTTGTCACCCCTGCTTCTGGCTTCCTGGGGGCCACTGGCTTCCTGGAGACCCCCAGCTCCAGTGTAGCTGGAACTGGGGCTCCGTGAACCATGAAGCCTCCATCTTCCCTCCCACACACGGGTTCACACAGTGTCCCTCTTGTTGCTAGAAAACAGTACTCATCTCTTCTCTTTCCTGTAGTTCCCCTGGAGGTCTTCTGCTCAGAGGCCTCCAGGGTTGAAGCCAGAGGAATGGGGCCTCCTCCCCAGGCATGAAAGGATGGATTCTCTCAGCTGGCCCAGAAGCAGGATGCAAGGAGGATGAGGCTCAAGCCCCTCCCTTGCAAATCTCTCTTGCTTGAGGGGGTGAGGGTAGGGTCAGCTCATGACTCCAGCAGCCTAGATCTTATGTCCAAAGTCACCCCAGAGATTCTCTCAGTGGCCCATCTCTGGTTTCCTAGCTTTTCAAAATTTCCAGACTTAACACAAAATTCTCTTTAGTGCACTCTGAGACTTAATGGCATGGAAACCAGTAGTAGAAAATCTTTAAAAGCCCACTGGGTCTTCTGTTTAAAAACCTCATCATTTAACAGCTTATTTGTTCCAGTCACTTAAAGGAGGTGTCTGTTCTTGAGTTCTATCAACTTAAGGGGGTCTCTTTCCTTTCTGAATTCCTGTTTGTTGAATTCAAATTAGTTCTGGTCATGTAACAGGATGTAGTAGGTGTGAATGCTCAGAGGCTCAAGGCTTCATTCCTTTACTCAATTAGTGAGTCAGTGAAGTGGGAATTTGCCTCATGCTGCGCCACAGAAGGAGGGGGGTGAGTAGGTAAAGATGAATTTTCAGGATTTCCTATGTTTTCCACTCAGGGACTTCTTCCTGATGTGTAGTTTCTGACTCATGTGGCCTGGGGTTCCTCAAATCTTCATGTTTCCCTAGGAAATGGACACAGCCAAGCCTCAGCATTCATTCACCTGAGTAGCAAAGCTTCTCCTACTGGGTATGTGATGCAATCTGTCCTGGACCCATGGGACACACTCTCTCTCTCTCTTCATGTAGATAGATAGATAGATATGTAGATGTAGCTATATAGAGAAATATGCATGTATATGTGCATACATATATACAAGCAGATACATGTGTGTATGTTCTTTACCCTCATGGAGCTCCTGCAATGGCCTTTTGTGTGTTGCAGGTGGGCAGATGGTGGCTATGCCAGCCTTCACTCATGGTACGGTTTCTGCCGCCTCCCAGACCAGCACCTTAGGTAGCTTTTATTCAGTGGATGTTACGAATCGTTTTCAATGTGAAGAGATTTCAGGCAGGTGTTGTCCCAAGCTGGTCTCTGGCCTACATCTAATGGGGTTGATTTCTGTTGGTCAGGGAATGGTGGCACAGCAGGGCTGTGGTGCTCTGTCATGTGATGCAGTCAGCGGGCAGAGCCTATGCTGAGGCTGCTCCCTGATGCCCTGGGCTCGCTGGGAATGCCCCATCCTTTTAGTTCTGATCAAAGCAGAAGGCCTGGGAAAGGAGGACTCCTGAATTATCTCCCTGGCCAGAGTGAACATGATCCCTTATGGCTTGGGGGGAGGGGAGGCTGGTATGCCAGGAGCTGGGAGGGGGATTTTGGAGGGTCATGGGAGAATGTGGATCCAGGAATAGCTGGTGTCAGACAGGACACTTCATCACTAGACAGCTGTCCCAGGATACACAGGTCTCACTGCACAAGGGAACTGGCATGGAGGCAGCTAGATCTCTTCAAGGGGTGAGGGGCCCAGCATCAGACCCCCCCCCACTCCAGCCTTGGGGAGCAGTCGCAGATTCACAGGTCTTCCCTGCTAGGGCACTTCTACCCCTGGGAGGGAAGCCCCTGGATCTGGGCCATCACCACAGTTAGGATTACTGTTAACAAGGAAGAGAAGATGGAGAGGACTGAGACTGTTGTGGACCCAGAGAAGCCCAACAGGCTGAGCCTTTTAGAAGCATCTGTCTAGTCTGGTCTGTGCTGAGTTCCCCATGTCTTTTACGTTCCCTGTACCCTCTCCTCAGTACCAGTATATATCTATATACATGTATATGTACACATATATACACATACACACATGTATGTATGTATGTGAACTAGGGCTTGAACTCAGGGCCTGGGTGCTGCACCTTAGCTTTTTCACTCAAGGCTGATACTCTATCACTTGGAATACAATTCTGCCTCCAGCTTTTTGCTAGATAGTTGGAGATAGGAGTCTTATTTGCTTTAACTGTCTGGATTTATTTCAAACTTCCATCCATAGATCTCAGCCTCTTGGGTAGCTAGGATTGCAAATGTGAGCCTTGGGAATCTGGCTATGCTTTTGTTTGAAACAAGTGCTCAACTTATCTCTGGAAGATTCTGAGCAGAGAAGGAATTTGCCCAAGGTCATATAGCTCAGAAGTAGCAGAGCCTCACTTTGGACTGGCCACTGAGCTAACTCCAGAGCCCACAATCACCCAGTCTCCTACTTCCTCTCCATCACAGTCTAGTGACCTTGGCTCTGACTCTCCTAGCCATGCCCTAAGCTGTCTTGTCTAAGACTGGACTCATTAGCCGGTGCTTTTGCACATGAGTTGGTGCTCTACCACCTAAGCTATGCATCCAACCCCACATCTTATACTCTCAATCCCAACATTCTTGTCTTATTCCATAAGTCACCCACCATGAGTGCAAATCCCTAGGACTCCACCAGGTTAAAGATACAGTTGCCATTTCAGCAGATAATTTCTATTCTGTTGGGTTCTAGTATACTATACTTTTTTTCTCCCTTGATCCAAATAGGCATGGTTCAACAACAGATATGAGGTATAAAATGAAAGCGATATTAGTGCTGGCCAGGCTTATTCTTATGAAATGGAATTCGCATCTATTATGCATTCTTCCAGAATCCTTGGTTGGGCTCCCATTGCAGGATTGCCCAGATTACATTACCTAAGGGCACACAGACGTGGATGATTTCACTTCCGGGATGCTGGCCTCAGAAACACAGATGCTTTATGAAATACAAACACTGAATGATTTTACCACAGGCCTAGCACGTGGCTAAGATTTCCATCACAGCCAAAGGCCCGTGGGTACCAGTGGGGTATACTACAAGGTGAATCTGAGTCCTCATGAGCCTCAGTAAGTCCAGATAAAGGAGAGAAGATTCATGAAGCACTCTCCTTACATCCTTCATCCACCCTCCTCCCTCCCACTGCAAGTGTGGGGAAGTAATCACGTTGCCTGCATTACTTCCTGGTACCTAGAGACAAGCCAGTGTCCAGTTCGACATGTTGTGGGTGGATCCCTGGTTATTTTGTCATTAAAGGAATGAAAACACTGAGAGTTTATAACAGAGATAAAAGGGAAGATAAAGTCCTAAATGGTGCTTCACTTAAGGGGTTTTCAACATTCTTGCCTAAACTGTGGAGAGACAAAGCTGATATTTTGCTTGGGGAGTTTAGTTCTTTAAATAAAATATAGTATTAAGTGATTTCATTTGAGTATATCTAAGAGTCAAAAGCTTTGGGGTAAATTTTTTTTTGTCAATCAGTCAGTCAGTCAGTGGGGCTTGAACTCAGGGCCTCAGCACTGTTCTTGAGCTTTTACAAGGCTAGTGCTCTACTGCTTGAGCCGTAGCACCATTTTTAGTGTTTTCTGTGTATGTGGTACCCAGGAGTCGAATCCGTGGCTTTGGCAAGCACTCTACCACTAGGCCACACTCCCAGCCCTGGATGACATTTAGCCTAATTTGAGGCGTAGAGTATAGGATCTGAAAGGCATAGTCAATGTGAGCTCCTTTTACTTTTACTTTTTCTTTTTTTTTTGGTGCCAGTCCTAGGATTTGAACTCAGGATCTTGAGATCTCACTTGGCTTTTCATGCCAAGGCTGGCATTTTTATCCCCTGAGCCATACCTTCACTTCTGGCTTTTTGTTGATTCATTAGAGAGAAGGGTTTCTTGAATTTGTCTGCCTGGGCTGGCTTCAAACTTCAGTTCTCAGGTCTCACCCTCCTGAATCGCTAGGGTTACAAGCCTCAGCCATCAGCACCCAGCTTGAGATAAATGATTTTTGAGCAGTGTGTCCATGATGTGGGATTGTGTGCTTATCACTCAGTACCCTAGCCTGCTTAGCTCCAGTGTCCTACCTAGCCAGAAGTGGGAGACACACACAGCTCCTCCCCATGTCTTCACTGTAATGCTTTGCTTTGTCTTTTCGTACAGTCCAGGAGCCCTCTCTGAAGAAGATGTATGGCTAAACGGCGAATAAAAGGGCACAAAAATCAAATGAAATTCCTTTCACATATTCCTACATTTGTATCTGTCTGTCTTGTACTTCTCTCCCTGTTAAGCCTGCCATCTCTCTGAGAGGGAGCAACTTTTTCCTCACTGTAATCTCACACTATATGTTCTCTGCATTAAATAATAAAAGAGGATTAATAATTAAATCAAAAATGAAAAACCACTTGTTTCATTTCTATGGCCCCAGGGACAGATTTCCTGGACTGGTGCCATGTGCTTAGTGATAGTTAGAAAATATGAGATAGAAGACAGCAGCAAGAAGGCTAAAAACTGACAATAAGCATAAGTTTATAAACAACTAAGAAGGGATGGTGAGATGAGAAAGATGAACCAGATCTGAGACAGAAGCAGGCAAACCGACCAAAACAGGTACAATCCTATGAAGTATAGCAGAAACCTACTGGGGGCAGGGCATTCTATATATGATTTGTTTCTATTTGATTATTTCTTCTCTCCCTCCAAGACATGATGTAGTTACCATTTCTCCCTATTTATAGGGGAGGAAACTGAGGCACAAAAGATGAGTTGCCCCCAAAGCAGTAAGTTGCTTGATTTCAACCCAGCATGAGTGTTCTAAGAAAGAAAGGAAGAGGAAAAATGCCTTAGGACTAGAGAACGAGGAAGTAAATAAATGTCAAGGGAGAATGAATGAAAGGCAATGTGAAGAGGAGAGTTAGAATAAAGGGTTGAGAGTAGAAGAGCAGGGTGCTGGGGGGTAAAGGATGAAAGGGGAAGATAGAATGAATTTACGAGTGGACACAGAGTGAGAGTTGGGGAGAAAGAGCAGATAAATGAATTGGTGGGGAGGACATATCATTACTGAGCATTTCCTGTTAGGCCCATTCTATTTGCCATCTTTTTCATTGGCCTTTTCTAGGTCATTTCTAGGAAGGTGTTATCAGATAGGTTTTCCAGAAAGTGGACTGAAGGTCTGAGAAAGGAAATGATGCCTAAGGTCACACAGTTTTAGTTCCCCCAGAGCAGAAAGAATTTCTGTTACTAAGTAACAAAGGAAAGGCTTAATTCACTAACAATGTTGGTGGATTGAAAGATGGCAGCTCCCCTCAAACTGACAAACAGGTTCAATGTCCTCCTTAACAAAGTTTTGTAGATGCTTTTAGACAGAGATAAATACCTAAAACTAATAAAGACAAACAAATAGCCTAGATATAATAATTTTGACACAGGCACTGGTGGCTCATAGATCTTCTCAATGTTCAATTTGTTTTCAACAAAAATACAAAGTAACCTGGGTGCCAGTGGATCTCATGCCTGTAATCCCAGCTTCTCAGAAAGCTGAGATCCCAGGATCCTGGCTTAAAGCCAGCCTTGGGGAAGGAACACGTATGAAGCCCTTTTGTGTGGGTGTGTGATTGTGTGCAGGGCCTTGACACTGTCCCTGAGCTGCTTTGGCTCAAGGCTAGCACTCTATCATTCAAGCCATTGCCCTATTTTCAGCTTTTTTTCTGAGTAGTTTATTGGAGATAAAAGTCTCATGGACTTTCCTGCTTGAGCTGGCTTTGAACTGACATCTTCAAATCTCAGCAAGCTGAGTAGCTAGAATTGCAGGCTTATCTATGAGGCTCTTATTTCCAAGTAAGTACTACACACAAAATGTGGAAGTCAAGCTGTGTCTTAAGTAGTAGAGCATTAGTCCTGAGCAGAAATGTTCAGAGACAGCACCTAGTTCCCAGCTTCAAATCCCAGGACCAGCACACACACACACACACACACACTCACACACACTCGCGTGCATATATGCGCACAAAGTAAGATAGCCTTTCTAACAAATGAAGGAGTGATCAACCATCAACAGGTAAAAAAATAAAAATGAAAACAAAAATCTTTGACTTAAGCTTCATACCTTATAAAAAACATTAACTCAAAATGGATCTTGGACTTAAATACAAATGATACAACTATAAAATTTTTGAAAAGAATATGGGAAAACGGATACAAAATCCAAGATGATCAAAAAGTTCTTAGGCTTTATAATCCCTAATAAGAAAAAGTGTAATTACAACCACCTCCCATCTGACAAAGGACTACTCTCTATCGTATACACAGAACTCTACCACCAAAACCTAATCCAGTTAGCAAATGGGCCAAACACAGTATACTGAAAAGGATGTAGAGAGGACAACTATAGTTAGCCTCATTTACCACTAGAAAAATGCAAACTAAAATCACTGAGGTGATAGCACAGTGGCACAGGCCTGTAATCCTAGGACTGTGGAGGCTGAGATAAGAGGATCATGAATTCGAGGTTAGCCTCAACTGTACGCTTGAATCCTTTCTCTTAAAAGGAAAACAATATAAGTCAAACAACAAGACCCACTCCCAACAACAACAATATTAACCACTAGTCCTGATATATCACTACAAACCTATCAGAAAGGGGAAAAAAAATTAACACCACCCACATCTTGGCAAGGATGTAGAAAAACTGGATTGCTGCTACAGTGGTTGTGGGAATGTTAAATGGAAGTCACTATGCAAAACAGTTTTGACAGTTTTTAAAAATATTCAGTATACAACTATCATATAAACCAGCAATTGTCCTTCTGTGCATTTATCCCAGAGAAGTGAAAAGGATGTTCACACAAAAACCAAGGCAAAATATTTAGAGGTTTATTCATAGTAGTCTCCAACAAGGTACAACTCAATATGCCTCAACGGGTTGATGGTTAAATTAACTAAACTACAGTCATAATGTGGGCTGCCACACTGAAATCACACACACACACACACACACACACACACACACACACACACACACACACACACACACACAACACACATGTACCCACAAAGATACAGAAGAACACTGAATAAATCTCCAGGTAATTATATTGAATGAAACAAGCTAATCCCCAAAGCTTATATGTAGTATGAATCTTAATTCTCTATCTTTGATATAGGCTTAAAACCTGGGCCTGACATTCTTGCTGGCATTTTTTACTCAGCACTAGCACTCTACCACTTGAGCCGCATGCCCACTGATGGCTTCTCGCTGGTTAATTGGAGATAAGAATCTAGCATGTTTTCTATCCAGGTTGGCTCTGACCCTTGAGTTTCAAATCTCAGCCTCCTGATTATCTAGGATTACAAATATGAGCTGCTTCTCTGAATTATTTCTTAAACTCTAAGTGAATCTATAATTCTCTAAAAGTAAAGACTTAATTATCTATCTAAATCTACAAAGAAAATGAATATAGTTGAGAGCAGTGCTGAAAGCAGGTATGGCCAAGAGAAGGCATGAAAAAAAAAAGGTAAAAGTGGAGGAAAAAAGAGCCAAATGGCAAAAAGGAGGGGAGGAAACAAAATGTAATCAAGTGTGAGTACTTTCAAGGAGTGAGGGGAAGTGGCCAGAGATGTGGCAGGATTGGGATTTCCAGCCCTCCAGAATAGATGATATCCTAGGCGCTGTTAGGGAAATGTGCAGAAAGCCAAGGGAGGGAGAGCTGGCTTTGAGGGTGGGGGTAAGGGACCAGAAAATTCCTACCAGGCCTAACACATCCGCTGGTGATCAGATGGAAGCCAAGAGCTCCTCAGAAGCCCAGGCCCAGGCTTGCATTTTTGGCTTTTCTCTTCCAGCCTTCCTCTGCCTTGCTATTCCTCTGCCCTGTACTATTTTGGAAGGCCCGGTAGGGCCTATTATCCTTCCTCCCTCCCTCCCTCCCTATCTCCCTCCCTCCCTTCCTTCCTTTCTCCCTCCCTCCCTCCCTCCCTCCCTCCTTCCCTCCCTCTCGTTCTCTCTCTCTCTCTCTCTCTCTCTCTCTCTCTCTCTCTCTCTCTCTCTCTCTCTCTCTCTCTCTTTCTTTCTTTCTTTCTTTCTGCCAGTCCTGGGGCTTGAACTCAAGGTCCAGGCACTGTCTTTGGGCTTTCTCAAGGCTAGTGCTCTACCACTTGAGCCACAGCACCACTTCTGGCTTTTTCTGCATATGTGGTACTGAGAAATCAAACCCAGGGCTTCATGAATGCTAGGCAAGCACTCTACCACTAGGCCACGTTCCAGTCTCTGATAGGAATTTTCTGACAATCCCCCTAGCAGAGCCAGCTCTCCTTCCCTAGGCTTTCTGCACATCTCCCTAATGGCACCCCCCCACCACACACACCTGGGTTATCACTTATTCTTTGGCAGGAACCCTTTTCTAATAATACCATCTTCTCTCTTAGCAGCTCCACATTTTTGAAAAGATGTGAGTGACTTATTGAGCCCATGTGACTAAGCGTTTTCTGCAGAACCACCTCAGGCCACCGGATTTGGGCCAGAAAAGCCATGTATGTTGGTGTTCAGTGGGACTGCTGGCTTTAGCACAGTTACCTGGCTGTCATGGTCACTGGGCCTGGACGCCTGCAGTGGGGATGACCACTTTCCTGGAGCAGAGGCAGTACCTCATGTCTGTTGTTCTCCTAAGCTTAAGTCCCTTATCACCATGCCAAGTGCTCAGTAGCAAAGTCTGGCCTGGGGTTGGAGGGTATTGTGTGTCTGTGTTTGGGGGTGTGGGGGGGAAATCTGAGGTCCTAGGCAGCATAAGAAGTCCTTGTGGCTCTTGCTCCCCTCTTCTGGCTTTCTTTCTGAGCCCAAGAGAGAATGTAGGAAGATGGCTTTGGGAAATCGTGGTTGTCAGATTGGGAGTCTGAAATGTGAGGGAGGTCAAGGGCTGGAAATATATTCTGCCCCAAACAAGCAAGTCAAATGCACGGGGGTGAGCCTGCCAGCTTCATCCCCCTCCCCCTCACCTCCTTGTCCTCAGCCTCATGGTCCCTCCTCCCAACGTGGGTTTATACTTGGTGGCCCATCAGTGCTTTACCATCTGCCAACTGTCCAGATTCTCTCTGACCTTTGCCCCTGACTGCTATGGTTAGGTTGATAATGGAACTTAATGTTGAAACCTCAACTAGCATCTCCAGGGTCTTGGGTTAAAGGTTTGGCTGTGACATTTAACTCAACACAGCTCTTGGCAAGGCTTGCAGCTTACTCTGGGCTCCAGGGGTGAGAATAGCTCTCTTATCAGAATGTCAAGGTAGGAGGAAGTAGATATTGAGGCCAGTTATGTGTCCAGGGGGATTCTGTCCTTTCTGTTTTTAAAATAATCTCAGAGATAGCCATTTTCCAAGTTGCTTTGAAAAAATACATCTATACAAACTCCGGTATTTTATTCATATACACATACATATTCACTTATTTATGAATATATACACATAGATTCACTTATGAATCTATATATACATATATGTATGTACACACACACACACACACACACTCACTCACTCAGGTATTTTTATTCAAAAGTGTGCCTACAGTCTTTTGTGACTGAACACTCATTGTTTGGTTAGAAGCCACAGAAAAAAATCTTCCATAGCTGATGACAAACTGTCATAGTGGCTGTCTGGTGATTTGTCATCTCTTACAAACACTGCCACTCTCAATGGCCAGTTTGTAGCTCACACATGGTAGAAGATTAATCTAAAAATGGCTCCTTTGAACTCCTCTGGCCCCCTGCTTTCTCTCCTTTGTCCTCCCACCTAAAAATCCAATCAGTATTGGCTTAGGAAATGCAAACAAGGTTTTGCTAGAGTTGTTCAAAATAGAAAACATAAGCCTCTCCAAGATCTTATTTCAAGGTCTTCAAAAATTAATGATTCCTGGCACATGCTAAATGATCAAATAAGTGTGAGTTAAACTGATTTACAAAAAGAATAGCCAGGTGCCAATGATAATGCCCGTAATCCTAGCACTCAGGAGGCTGAGATACGAAGACTGAAGTTGTACCACAACCATCTTATCTACACTTAAGCAGCAGAAAGGGGGAAGTGAAGTTGTGGCTGAAGTGGTAGAACAACAGCCTTGAAAGAATAAAGCTAAGGAACAACATCCAGGTGCTAGGTTCAAGTCCCAGTACTGGCACAAGAACAAAAAACAATTAAAAATTTAAAAAACAAAGTACAGTTTCTTTAAAGGTGCATGCATACTCATCACACCCACTGGTGTTTTTGCTCCACAGGTGACTGGCAGAGTCCCTATCATTTTAAGGACATATGGGAAGTGGAGAAGGGATATTCACTCCTTCTGTAGCATTGATCTCTTCACTGATCATTAGAGAAGCCTTTGGGAGTTTCCCAAATTCAAGCTCAGTCAAGTGCTTGCAGAAAACCCCAAAGGGACCTTGCTATGCAATAGCCTGTACCAGGGGCAGTGGCTCTTGAGACAACCCAGTGGCAGAGCCGAGTTGATGTGTTTGCTGGACCCATGGAGAAAGAACAGACCTCTCCTTCCCCGCAGAGGGGGACAGAGACCAGCTTGGGAAACCCAACTGAGATCAGAACAGGCAGCCTCGCTTTGGGCCAGACCTGGGCAGAGGGAGCAACATGTCCCATTTCCACCGCCCTTCGTCCCTCCTTGCTTTCCTCCTCCTGAGTGGCTTACTAGCTGAAGGGCACTTGTTTTCTGTGGAAGGCAGACCTTCCTCTGAACGTGAGAAACGCTGCCTGTGAGTGAATACTTCAGAGTAGCTTTTGGGGAGCTGCTGCCTGAATGCTGACTCTCCTAGCTATTAGAGAGTGTGGTAGGAGGCCCAGAAACCACCAGCCACCCTGAAGGCCCTGGGAGCAGAACAAAACAGAGCAGTTCAGATCAATAGCCAGGCAAGCTTTTCCTGTGAACCCCCAACCCAGTGCTGCAATCCTACAGCACTGACTGTCTTCTATTCATCCCTCAGAATCCAGAGAGCCAGCAGATAGAGAGTTGCATCTAAGCCGATGGCATAGATCTGAGAAGGTAAGCACACCTTGAACAGTTGCTGTTTGATCTTGGAAAGACCCTAGAATGGGTCAGAAGGCTTCAAGGACAACAACATCGCACTCAGTGCTCAGAGTTCTATTAGCTCATCTAGAAATCAAGGGAAGAAGCAAGCTCTGCCTCAAAGGACTGGTGTCTGGATTAACTCACGGAAATATGTCCCAGCTAGGATCCATAAAGGTGTGCTTCTTTCCACTCCCTTCACCCCCACCACCTTACACATATGGGAGCAGTCTCTGTGGATCAAAGCTTGCTTTGGATGAAGATAAAGTACATTCTGTAGTTGGACCTAGATGAGAATCTCCTTTTGTAAGCTGAGGACCTCAGGCAAAGTCACACAGCCTCTCCGGGCTGCATTTCTCACCTTGTCCAGGGTGGTAAACTCTGCTTCTTTTCTTTTTGTTAGTCATAAGGCTTAAACTCTGGGCCTGAGCACTGTCCCTGAGCTCTTCAGCTCAAGGCTACAGCGTCACTTTCGGTTTTCTAGTGGCTAACTGGAGATGAGTCTCATGAATTTTAGTACCTGAGCTGCCCTTGAACCTCGATCCTCAGATCTCAGCTTCCTGAGTAGCTAGGATTACACGCACGAGCCACCACAACTGGCTAAACTCTGCTTCTTTAAAAGGATCAGAAAAGAGAGTAAGTACCTGGAACTGGGTAGGCTCTTACCCCTTCCCCTCCCCTTCACTCCCAGCTACCTGGTTTGGGAGCCTGCAAACACCTCAGAGGATCCCATTCTGATTTACCTCCACTCCATAACTTCAGGGGCTCCTGGAGTAGCAACCAAGGCATGAGAGAAGAGAAAGATCAAATTCAGGTACACGCATGAAATTCAAGTTACTCAGGAGGCTGAGTTGTGAGGATTGTGGTTTGAAGCCAGTCTGGACAGAAAAGTTCCCATGAGATTCTTTTTTTTTTTCTAGTCCAGGGGTTGGGACACAGGGCCTGAGAACTGACCATGGGCTTTCCTCAAGGTTAGAGCTCTACTACTTGAGCCACAGTACCACTTCTGGCTTTTTCTGCATATGTGGTACCTAGAAATCAAACCCACCGGGTCTTTGTGCATGCTAGGCAAGCACTCTACCACTAGGCCATGCTCTTGCCCCCCCTCCCCATGCGATTCTTATTTCGAATTAACCACTCAAAAAACAAAAGTGAGCCAGGCAAGGTGGCTCATGTCTGTAATCCTAGCTACTCAGGAGGCTGAGATCTGAGGATCAAGGTTCAAAGCCAGCCAGGGCACAAAAGGACCTCTAGAAAATGGGAAGTGGGGCTTGGCTTGAGGGTAGGGTGTTAGCCTTGAGCTGAAGAGCTCAGGGACAGTGCCCAGTTCAAGCCCTAGGACCCCCGAATAAACAAAAAACAAAACCAAAAACAAAACCAGAAGCGGCTCACTGGCTCAAATAGTAGAGTATTAGTCTTGATCACAGAGAGTTCAAGCCTCAAGAATCCTCCCCTAGTTTCCATTTTCTGACTTTGGAGCACAGACCCTGGCCTTTCTGAACCACTTCCAAGACATTTAGAAAGAAGAAAGGAGGCATATAGGAAGTAATCTGGCCAGCAGGGAGGGCAGAGATGACAAAGTCAAGTTCCCAATTTAGCCACACTTCAAAGAAAAAGCAAGGTGAAGCAACAGTTCCACACCACACCCTACCCCCCCCCCCAGCCCTCCACCAAGGCCCGTCACATCTTCCTTCCTTCCTCCTAGCTACCTGGCTTGTCAGCCAAAGATGGATGGCTCTGCCCCCACCTGCATCCTCCACCCCCAGATAATGGAAGTACTACAGCACAGATGTTTGCAGCCCAAGACAGCTCCAGTTTCCCTGGATGAACTTTGTTCCAGCCCTGATCGATGGTTTCAAATCCTACCTGTCCCAAATCTGGCAGTGAGGTGGGGACACATATGCTGTCTGGCAATGGACACCCCGAGAGAAGGTCCATCCTGCGGTCCAGACCCTCTGAGCTGGGAGAGAAATGGAGGAGGAAAAGAAGCCAACTTACTTGTCCAGATGGGTGCTTTCAAGTGTCAGGCTGCTAACTTCGGGGCTGCCCCTTGGAGCTGGGTGCGGTGGGGACGATCGGGGCTTCAGCTTTAGCCAAGACTCCGCTGAGTGGCCGCCTCAGTGTCCTGGGGACACCGAGTCTATCCCACCCTGTCCCTTCACTTGCCAGGAGCTTCCCGAGGCGCTCTCTCCTGCGCCCTCCTCCCCATCTCTCTTCTCGCCCTCCCTCCTCCCTCCCTCCCTCCGTTCCCTCCTCCTTCTGTTCTCCCGGCTTCTCTTCTCTTTTCCCCAATACAAAAGGATCTCTAGATAATAACGCGATTTAAAGGGCCACAGGCAGAAGGCAGTAAGGGGGGGCGGGGAGGGGAGGTAGGCGGGGTGGGCAGGGACTACAGGGGATCCCCTAGACATCCGGTATTTCCGGGAGTGGGATGGAGGGGTGGGAGGAGAGGGAACTCTCCTTGGCTCCCTTTCCCAGCCCACTGTCCATCCTCTACAGCTTCCTGAGCATCTGGGCTGCATCCTGGCTGGTGTTGGGGTACCTGGATGAGAGCCTGTGCCTGTGTGGGAACGCGTGTGCATATGCTGAGCAACCAACGTGCAAGAGTGGGTTATGGGGTGTCCTGGAGAAGACCCTCAGGGTAGAAAACAGCAGCAGGTCAGAGTCTTTGGAGGGGCTGTGTGGACTCTGCTTTGACCAGAGAAGGCTGGCAGCAGGATTCTGGTGCCTTGTCTGAGATGGAGAGCAGCGAGTGGGGACATTCCTCCAGTCTGGATGCCAGCTTCTCCCTAGTGTGGCTAAAAGGGAGGTGTGGGGGTTCAGCTCAGCTGACTGAAGGTGAAAGCCACATCTCACACCTGTAAAACTCACCCCTCAGGAGGCTTGAGGTCTGAGGATTGAACTTTGAAGCCAGAAAAGTCCATGAGATTCTTATCTCCAATTAACCACTGAAAAGCTGAAAGTGGAATGTGGCTCAAATGGTAGAGGGCAAAGTCTTGAGCAAAAAAGCTAAGGGAGATAGCCAAGCCAGGAGTTCAAGCCCTAGTACCAGGAGAAGAAGGAAGAAGGGGAAGGAGAAGGAGGAGAAGGAGGAGAAGGAGAAGGAGGAGAAGGAGAAGGAGGAGAAGAAGAAGAAGGAAGAGAGGCTGGTTACTCAGAGTGACCACACTAAGCCCCAACTTTCTATTCCCTTTAGGAGCTTTGGCCTGCCTGTAATCTTAGGGATAACAGTAAGAAGAAAGTGTTTAAGTCCTTCATTTCCCAGTTCTAGGGAGAGGACTGGCTGCATGGCTCTGACAATCCACATGTCTACAAAATCATTAAGTGCTCTGTCCTAGGGCAGCGGTCAGTGATCTTTGAGTGAGTATAAAGACTATAATATTCCATCTGCCTTGGCTGATGTGTGGGGAGGTGACAGGGCACCGTCCCTTAGATTATTTTGCTTGTTTGACACCATGTGAACTATACTTCCACTTCTGACCTTTTGGTGGTTAATTGGAGACTCACGGATTTTTCTGCTTGAGCTGACTTTGAACTGTGATCCTCAGATCTCAGCCTCCTACATAGCTAATGTCTGGCTCTGGCTGATTAAAAAAGTTGTATGGTCTGGGAAACATCACTTTGTAAATATTCCATGAGTGATAGAAGCCTGGATCAGGTAATGTTTCTGAAGAAGGAGAAGTATGGAAATTTTACTCCTGACTCGTTTGGTACAAACTTAAGGTGACCAAAGATCAGAAATAGCATTTAAAAATAGATGGAAAGACTGAAGAACTACACAGGGAGCTTTGAAAGGGGCTCAGGGTCTTACTGTCTGATCACTGGGATGCTGAAAAGTAACAGAGAATGTACGAGTACCATCACTGTTAATTAGCACGCAGATCCACCTCCTCTGTCTCTTTATATCTGCTGTCTTACCTTCCTTCATCAAGCAGGAGACGGATTCAAAATTAGTTTCCTGTTTGAAATGCGACTCTCCCAGGAAATTGTTTTTTCCCCTCCTATTCATAGAAATTCCATTTGCATTTATGAAACTGGTAATGTCTCATAAATATTTCTGCCAGATAAAATATTAATTAAAAGAGTTGATGGAGTTGTTGTTTGAAATTTTCACTCAATCCCTTTTTGTCGAAGACAAATATTCTAAATGCTTTTTTATTCCTTAGGTCAGGAGAAATTTCTTAGATATTACTTCTGAAAACCACAGCTATGCATTAATGAGTAAAAGTAATTTCTCACTTTTTAACACATAGTCATGTAGTTGCCACCCAGTTTAGAAAACAGAGCAATCCAGGCACCAACCAGTGACTCTTGCCTGTAATTCTAGCTACTCTGGATGCTGAGATCTGAGGAACTTGGTTCAAAGCAAACAAGGCAGACAAATCTGAAAGACTCTGATCTCCAATTAATGACCAGAAAATCAGAACTAGAGGTGTGGCTCAAGGGCTAGAGTGAAAAAAGCTTCAGTGGAAAATGCTAAGAGACAGCACTCAGGTCCTGAATTTAAGCCTCCATACTGCCCCCACGCCCTGCAAATGCCAAGTGAGAATATGAGGCCCTGAGTTCAAGCCTCAGTACCACTCTAAACAAAACATCACCAACACTTGCAATTACTTCAGATTATTTCTTTTTCCTTCAAGACAGAATCAGTACCCTGAATTTGATGTTTCTGTTTTTCATAATGTCTTTTTTCGCTTTATTTAAGTAAATTTTATTTATCTAGTTATTTTAAAAAATCTTTTATTGTAAAGGTGATGTACAGAGGGCTTACAGTTACATTAAGTCAAGTAATGAGTACATTTCTTTTTGAACCCTGCCACTTTTTCCTCAGCTTTCTCATAATGTCTTTATACTAAACACACACATACACACACACACACACACACACACACACACACACACACACAACCAATCAACCAACCAATCAGTCAGTAAATACTGGCCATATACATAATGATTCCTTTTTATCTGTGCTTTCCTAGATTGCAGTTACATGCAGTCAGCTGTGGTCTGAAAACGTCTAATGGAAAAATCATAAACTAACAGTTTCTATTCGGAGTAGTATGCTGAAATCTGCCACCATCCTGCTTCATCTAATTGAAGCAGGTTTAGGGATTCCTCTGTCCTGTGCCAGCTAACCACAGGTTATCAACTTGACTGTTAGTATCCTCGTGCTGTAAATGTTCAAGCAAACATCATTTTACACAATAACGACTCCAAAACACAAAAGCAAAGAAACAGATTTGCCAAAGAGAAGCCAGAAAGTGTGTCTTTTAGGTGAGATGATACATGTTCTCAAACTAATGAGGAAAGAAAACTTGCATATCCGTAAGATTTTATATGGCCTTCATAAGCAGAAATTTCTGCCTGTGAAACTGGGAAAAAGGATAACTAAGTTTCTACTAGTTTTATTCTTATAACTTAAAATGCAAACGTGACATCCACATTGCATGAGGAATGCTTACTTAAAATGGAGGGAAAAAAGAATTGAATCCATACATTGATGCAGAGGAAACAACTGCATGTAGAGGTTTGATGCTTACCTGGTTTCAGGTATTTTCTAGGCCTGGAGATCTAGCCCCACCCCCAAGATTAAAAAGCAGGGCGGAGCATAGTGGTGGGGGAATTTATAGGCTGCTTTGTTTCTGATTAATCAAGGCCTGTTGTGTTTTCAACAACTTAATAGGTGTTATGAGACACAAAGCATAATTGATGGGCTTTGATAAAGATGCCTCTGAACTAATTGGAAAGTCAGGGAAAGTTAGCAGGCAAATCAGCAATGTGAGATTTTCGATTTGTAGGTGATAATTGGCTGGTGGTATGGAAGTAGCAAGAATATCCAGGACATTTAGAAAAAGTAGCTAAGGGATGATGCCAGGTTATACAGAGAGAATGGAGCCAGAAAGGCCAGAAAGGAGACCAGGGCCTGGCTATCTCCATGCAACCTGTGTTCAGGGACCACAAGGAAGGGAGAGACAGTTACTGGAGGGCTGGAAGGGGTAAATAATGAAAGAGGATAGAATTAACTAAGGGCCTACTGTGCTCTGTGCTCTACTGTGTGCTTTAAGCAGTAATTGCTTATGATGTTCTTAACCTTTAGAAGAAACAAGCTCAGATAAGTATAGCGTAGTTATTAGTAGTTATCAATAGTGGGTTTCAGACTCTTCTTACATGGAATTCAATTGTGTTAGATTCTAAAATCATATTTCTAATTGTTATGCAGGCTGATTTGTATCCCTTATGAATTTGTAGATTGAAATCCTAATGCTTAATACTTCAGGAGATAACTGTATTAAAGAAGTGTTTTTCAATTAAAATGGGACTATTCAGACAAATCCAATTTAGGGGATGCTTTTGTAACAAGGAGACATTGGGACCAAAAGGAAAAGACCCCAAAGGTATTCCATACAAATCAAAGACCAGGCGAGGACAAGAGAGGGAGGCTTGAGAAGAAACCAGACCCATCAGCAATATTTCCTTATTTATTTAAGTGTCCAGCCCTGTGTTACAGTCTTCAGTGACAGCAGCCATTGCGAAATAGGACAGAAAACCATGATGCCTGTCTATCTTTGCATAGAAGGACGTGGCATCCCAAGCTATGACATGGAACTTTTATTCTGTAGCTATGAAGTAATAATGATAGGTGTCAGGATTGAGGAATGTGATTAAAAGCCACTGTGATTTCCCTGAGATGGTTTGGGTATTTTTCACTCATGAATTTTCTTTTCCCCAATGAATGATTTGGGGACCTCCATGATTGTGGGGGTCACATTTATACTGGTCATTGCTGAGCCCTACTGACTCCCAGGGCCAGGCACAGAATCTGATATTATAGAAGATGACCAATGAATCTTTTTGGAGGAGATGAGTGAGCCTCCAGAGGCAGAACAGATGGCTGAACAATTTGTCCTTTGTACTTCAAGGAGCTCACCGGCTGGAGAGGACAGCAGCTCCCTGTGGCAGTCCCACAGAGGGATGGAGGAAAATGAGATGGGCACTGTCAAGTGCTACCATCCTACAGTTTTATGTAGCAGCATGGGTGGCTATGGCACACTGAAATACACTACAGTGAACAGGAAACTGAATGTTAAGGTTTAGTAAACGGTAAGTACGGGAAGTCACATTGCACAGTCTAAGGTTAGAGGGAAGGAGGGAACCTGGGTGGGATGGTTACTGGAAGGGGAGTGGCACAGGATGTAGAAGTGGGGGTGGCCCACTGAGTTCTAACCAATTAATAGCAAAGAATTTCAAGACCCAGGGTGGCACAGTCTGGCTTTGACAGCGACACCCTCTGGAAGAATATGAGAATTGCAACATCTCAAACGCCAACCTGACTTGCCCTAAGAGAAAGGTTCATTTTCACAGAGACATGAGCCAGGAGTAGCTGCACCGTCGTTTTTTCATTTTGTTTTGTTTTAAACTGAAATCAACCTGGGTGTGGCTAGGTAGAAGGCAGAGTATTCCAAAGGCTGTAGGGTGCTGGACTTGGTCCTTCATGCAGAGCTTTCAATTATGACACTGCAAGGGACTAATGAGCTTTTCTTCCCATTCAGTAAAAGGGAGTAATATTTGGAAAACTGAGAAAATGGAGTAGATTTCTTTCTAACTTCATTGGTTTTTAAACACACACACACACACACACACACACACACACACACGATGAAAACAAAAATCCATAGAAACGCATGTTTATGAGGGGTCAATCACGCCATCTAGTGGTAAAATGGGAGATTTTACAGTAGCTAGACTACAGTGTTCATTTAATGACTTTATGATGATCTATTAACTTTTTTTTTTTGCCATTGATGATGGAAGCTTAGCTATTTTTCTTTGCCACCATCCCTGTCACACTATTGTACCTTTCCCACATCTTATTCAGTAACGGGATTATATCCCATTGCTTGATGGATAGAATACTACTCTTGAATAGTGTTGTCTGAAAAATTCCGTCCCGAGCTGATCTATATTGTAGACTTCTCATTTGCTTCTCTTTTCTCTCCAACTTTTGGGGCTTCATATTTTTACTCTATCTCTCAATACTTTCTCCCAACTCTTCCACTAATATTTTTTTTCAGCTTCCCATTCATTTATTTTTTTTAAATTTTTTTATTGTAATTAGTAAAAGGGTTACATGATATTTGCCAGATAGAAGGTGCATTAATTCACCTACATTGATACCCTTTCACATGTCTTGGTACCCATTTCCCTCCCCCCCACCCCCCACCCGTCTTGGTTTTCCCCCCTTCCCTATCAAATTTCAAATATCCAAATACAAATAAATTCACTATATCAGATAACAAAGTGAGATACTATACCAATATGAGATAACCAAGGGACAGCAAAGGAGATGAGAGACAACATAGTACATTAAGGACAACAATCATTCATTATATGGCTTTTGTTTCAATATCCTGGAGGTCCTTTCAATTAGCTTCACATTATATGGCCTTATGTATCAAGATTTTGCTCTATTGCAAATCTCTGCTAGTAGAGCCCAAGGTTTCTACTGATTATGACGAATGAGGGAAACCATTGAGCCTAAGTTCCTTTGAGTCTGGCTTACTTCACTTAATATGATCTTTTCTAAGTCTTTCCATTTCCTAACATATGGGGCGATGTCATTCTTTCTGACAGCAGCATAGAATTCCATTGTGTACAAATACCACAACTTGTTGATCCACTCATCAACTGAGGGACATCTAGGTTGGTTCCATATCTTTGCTATGGTGAATAGTGCTGCAATGAACATTGTTGTGCTAGTGGATTTAGTATGTCCTTGTTTCTGGATGGTTGGGTAAATGCCAAGTAGTGGAATTGCTGGGTCATAGGGGAGTTCTATGTTTAGCCTTTTGAGGCACTGCCACACTGCTTTCCATAGTGGTTGAACGAGTTTGCACTCCCACCAACAGTGTAGTAGTGATCCCTCCTGGCCACATCCCCTCCAGCATCTGTTGTCATTCGTTTTCCTGATCCTGGCCATTCTAACTGGAGTGAGGTTCCACTAATATTTTTAATTGCTATCATATTTTAATTTCCCAGACTCTCCTTTTTTAGTTTCTGAAAGTTTCTTTTTGTTTGTTTTTTTCTATTTCAAGCTTTCTTCTCCTTGTTTCTACTAAAATACTTTTTCATACCTGTGTGTTTTTTCTCTCTGGTTTAAGAGAGGAAGCTTGGGCAGGCTGGAAACCTGGAAAGCTCCTAAGAGGATATTCTAGAAAGCTCCTATTGGTTTTTTTTTTTTTTTTTAAGATAGACTTCTCAGGTATGGCCCTTTAAATCTCATGCTTGAAGGATGGAACCCTGATCAGCCTTCTGGAATGAAGGCGATGAGAGTTGGGAGTGTAGATATGTTTACTTGATTCCCTTTCTTTGGAGTCATTATAAACCTACTGTCAAATGATGCTGTGTGTTTCTTAGTTATGAGGCTTTTCTTTTCCCCTCTCTTCTTTTTGTTGCTTTGTTTACTGCTTTCCTTTTCCACAGAGAAACACACCACAGACATCTATATCGTCTAGGGTTTGGAAATGTCAGTTGTGCTGGATTTTTTCTGCATGCTGAATCTTGAATATCCTCAAAGGCCCATGCAAAGACTTGGTCCTCAGTTTGGGCGCGCTTGGGTGATGATAGACCCCCGGGAGGTCGTTAGGTCGCTGAGAGGTGTGTCCTTGAAGAGGATTGCGGGATCTCAGTGGTTTTCTTTTCCTCTCCTTTTTGCTTCCCAACCTTGAGTGGTGGATTTCCTTCTGCCCTGGTGGGCTCGTCACATGCCTAAAACACCAGAGCCCACTAGACTATGGACTGGGACCTACAGAACTGTGAGACAAAACAAACAAACAAAACACCCACTTTATGAGGTTAATTCCTCGGATATTTATTACAGGAATGGAAATCTGACTGACATATGGCATGAATATAGAAAACTTACGCTTTCTGTATGTCAAAACTGTTATTATTGTCTCCGCCATATCTCCTTACTCTTGAGGATTTAGACCTTTGAGGATTTCTAAGGGCAATGAAAGTAGAAACTTCATTTTTTCTTTTTTCTCCTCCAATTCTTTTTCATTTTTTTTAAATGCCAGATTATTGGGGCTTAATTTCTCACTTGGCTCTTTTATTCAAGATTGATGCTCTACCATGTGAAACACACCTCCCTTTCTGACTTTTTGCTGGTTAACTGGAGATAAGAGTCTCACAGACTTTTCCGCCCAGGCTGACTTCTGACCACAATCCTCAGATCTCAGCCTCCTGAGTAGCTAGGATTTCAGGCATGAGCCACCAGCATTGGGGTTTAGAAGCATTTCTTTAGTGCATCATCTTGGCACAGATCATTTATTCATTTTTGAGTCATCTGTTCTGCAAACATCGGTTGACTCGTTGCCGTGCACTAGGCTTCAGGCTAAATTCTGGACATGTGGAGATGGTGAGATCACATTCCCTGCACTCACCAGGATGCTTTCTCTGAGGACATGGCTAATGGGATGTTTGGGTCTCTTCATGGAGGTCAGGTTGGTTATTTTCCAGATCCATAGCTGACAGAATTTACCAAAGTTCCTTGAAAAGTCGGATACTTGATTTCTTAAACAGTCATCTCCTGAGAACATCTATCTTCCCTAACTAAGGTCTGGCTTCCTGATATCTATCTAGATAAGAATGCTAATTCATTAACTGATATACAACCAGCCCTGTAACTGTGCTAGGGATTAGCACACACAGAGTGGCTCCCTGCAGGAGGGAGTTGGATTAGGAGCCAAAGCACGACTGAACCTAGAGTCAATCAGGGGTGTGCTGATTAGTTTGGGCTATTAAGCAAGGAGGAAGGCAGTGCCCAATGAGCTGGAATGGTAGGAGCTGGGGTGGCCTTTTCTTGGAAAGTGTCTCCCCGCGGACCTAGGGCTGGATTTTTCTTTTTCCTTAGCTGCATTGGTTCACTCTTTGTCTAAGGTGAGCCTTTCTTCTTTTCTTTTCTTTCTTTCTTTTTTTAATTGTAATTTTATTGTCTTCAAGTAGTTGTTCCAAGGAGTAACAGTTGAACATGTCAGTTGACGAGTCCAGGGCATCTAAGTCAATGTCATCTGAATTCTGACTGACTCTCAGCTGCCTGGTGAAGGAAGACAGTATTAGACCAGAGGGCACTCAGTGGCTACAGTGGCTTCCCTGCCTCTGCCAGGGGACTGGAAATGACATGAGGTGATGTGTCTGTCTTACAGAAAGGGGCCTTCCTTCTTGGTAACATCAAAACCACTCGTGACAAGATTGTTCCCAGAGAGTCCTCAACCTCCAGAGAACCCTGGCAGTTCGTGGTCCCAGCTCCATTTTTAAAGAGAGAATCAAGTCAAGTCCTGAGTCTGTTGGGGAGAGAGAGGCCAGGAATGGGTCTCCCTCCTCAGGAGACTTACTAAATGAGACCAGAGAGGAGGTGCAGGATGAGGCTTGTGGTTTCAACTTGCTAGGCAGGGAGGATGAGGCTGGAGTGCCCAGGTGTGGGTGGGTCTCAGGAAATGGGCATGGCCAAGGCTATTTCTGTTCTAAGACACCAGTGCAGCTGGGGACAGATGATTTATGTGTGAGCCCTGTAGGTCAGAGTCACCTCTACAGATTAATTGGTCACATAAGTAAAAGCCCAACAAAATAAGAACCAGGAAATGGACACTTGCAAGGAAGTAGTGTGGGACTAAGGGGAGAGGAATAGAAGAATGAAATAAGAAAGTGGGGAGAATACAGGCAAGAATTCATTATCCATAGCACAGAATTGAGAAATATAAAGGAAATGGTAGGTTGAAATGGGGGGGGACAAAGATTTTGAAGTCATCACAGAGATCAAGATGCATTGCATACATAAACTGCCTCGTTTAAAGGCAAAAGAATTAAATACATAATGTAAAATTGAGAAAATCAAGGGAAGGGGTGGGTTGAGAGGGGTGGCTGAGAAGGTTGAATGGGTGACAGTAATTGAGATGCCCTGTATTCATCAACTGCTTTAGAGAATAGTAGCTCATTTGTACAACTACTTAAAGATAATTTTAAAAATCCAAAAATAAATAAATAAAATAAAAGCAGACACAAAGAGACAGTATTTTACTTAAAAAAAAAAAAACATGCTGTGTGATGGGCTAGACCAAGAGAGGCCTCTGTGGTGATTGTACTTGAGTCCCCATACTCCTTTATTAAGGGTGGATGTGATGGCCTTGCAGACTGGGACCTGAATCTAAATCCAGCCTTGTCTTCTTCAGTCTTCAGAAATCATCCCTACTACCCATCCTTTCCATTCCAGCATCCCACATGGTCTCTCCAGCAGGGAATGGCCAGAGAACATCCCAGGTCCTGCTTAGATTGGATTTTCTTATTACACGGCACACGAGAAAGCGGTGTGTTATGATTCAGGAAGGTTGTGTAACCACATTGTGGGTGGACAGCCATGAGGTGGCAAAGTCACACCTCTAGCCTGGATTTTGTGACTCTCTCGTTCAGTGATTTTCCTACTACTTGTGCTCCCCTGAGGCTCATTTGAGGCCCTTATTCCACCACGTGTTTTTCCCAACCTTGGATGGAAGTCTTTACGACTCAGCCTCCAGGACCTGTAGGCCTAGAGAACTAGTAGAAACCCATGGTAGAAGTCAGTGAGATCCGTTGTGGTAACTCCATATTCTGGAGAACACTGGATTTTGTGGTTTATCCTGAGTATTCCCCAAAATATTAATAGATGCCTGGGTGTGGGGAGGAAACTGTCTGAGCAATGAGGTGAGGTGAGGGGTAAGAGTACAGCTGGGGAAGACTGTTCACATCTGCCAATGTGGCTGTAGGAAGGTCAACTTCAAGGTCACTGTGCTGGGGAGAGTGTTCCCTACTTTGTTCCTTCCCACACTGGTAATTTCCAGCCCAGGGTGTTTGTGTTGGGATTCATGAATATGGGAGCCTGGCAGGACTGCCTCCTGGGTACATCTGCCACCCCAACTTCCAGAGCTTTCAACTCAAACATGGGGTGACCCACCACTGGGGAATGGGTCAACTTAAGTGGCTTGACTTCTGATTTTGTGGGGATACATGTGAAGCAAATGAGAGTCAAGAAACAAGCTGATGGAAAAGTCTAAGAGAATCCTGCAGGTCTGTGTTCCTAATATAAAAAGACTCTGTCTCAAAGCCAGGCACCAGTGGCTCACACCTGTAATCCTAGCTACTCGGGAGGCTGAGAATTAAAGGAGTTCATTTAGAAAGGCAGAAAAGTCTGTACCTCTAATTAGTCAGCAAAATGCTGGACTGGAGATGTGGACCAAATGGCAGAGCACCAGCTGTGAGTGAGAAATGCTGAGCAAGAGTGATAGGCCCTGAGTACAAGCCTACAATAAATAGAAGTCTCTCTCTTGAGCTCTGCCGTATGGCTTTCTGAAAGTCTCCAGTGGGATCCACTGACCCTTTGGCCTGCCAGCTCCCACTGCACTCCTCTCCCCTAAATAGGCATTTTGAGGTTCTGGCTGTCAAAGGATATAGTATGAATGGATGGGTTGTCAGGTATTACAGTCTTGGAGAAGTTTCTCTCTCTGTCTCTGTCTCTGTCTCTGTCTCTCTCCTCCTCTTCTTTCTCCTCCTCCCCCTCCCTCCTCCTTTCTCCCTCCTCCTCCCTTCCTCTCAGCACAGGGTTTGAACTTGGGCTTCAGCACTTGAGTCATGCCTCCAGTTCTATTTGTTTATAATTTATTTTTCAGGTCAGATCTCACTACTCCTAACTCTGCTGGGATTACAAGCATGCATGAGAGAGAGCGGGGGGAGGGTGTTCTCCTATGCTCATTTCTCCATAAATGGCACTGAACTCTTTCTATCTGGGATTCTGTATTCATGGATTCAACCAGCCATGAATAAAAATCATTTTTTTAAAAATTGCATCTGTCCTGAGCACCATGTTCAGATTGTTTTCTTGCCATTATCACCTAAATGATACAGTTAACAACTATTTACAGATCATTTATGTTGTCTGGGATGTAAGTCACCTAGAGATGATTTAAGGAACAAAGGGAAATGTAGTAAGTTACAAATACTACATACACCATTCCACATAAGGCACTTGGGCACCTGTAGATTTTTGTTATCTGTGGAAGGTTCTACAACCAGTCCTTTGTGGACATGGAAGAACAGTAATATAGGGGGCTTCTGTGCATCTTGAAAATCCCAGTAGGCACACTGTGTGCTCTGTAGCTCTGGTGTCCCTCTGGGGTACACAGCAGCAGGAAGCAAAGAAACTTCAAGGTACCCAAGGCAGCTGGAAGAGCCTCTAATGCCTTGACCATGACCAAGGTTGAAACCCCAGTGGCAGCTCTCAAACAAGGTTTTCTTTGATGGTGAGTCTGCATGGGACAGTTATCCTTCAGGAGTAGATAGCATATGTCCTTTGTCCAAGGCAGAATACACAGAATTTTCTTGAAAGGAACTAGCCCCCAGGAACTGGCAAACAAGACAGGATCGAGGACATGCAGCTTTTTTAGGTGTGCTAAGGGGCCATTGATAACTGCATGCTTTCTAGAAGGAAGGAGGTGATGGCTTTATGCCTCTTGAGAGGGTACGAGTGCACCTCTAGGGTGCTTAGCCTGTTTTTTAAGGAGAGTCTCCACAGGCTGGAGTGTTTGCTTAGAGCCTAAAGCTTGGCTCATATAAATAAGGGTCTTCAGAGCAATTCAGGGTGGGTAACAGAGGAGGAAAGCACAGGAAATACAGATAGCTTAGAGGTGATTATAAAATTCCCTTTCAGAAATGCAAGGAGTTTGTGCATCTTTGAGCCTCTGCATCCATTCTAAGGAGGCAGCTGTCTAGTCTGATGTGCACACATTGCTTTTCAATACTGCAAAGTCACAGAATCACATTCCGAGCTTGGCCCACACAAGGGATTCCTTTGGCTCATGCCTGGTAATCCTAGCTATTGAAGAGCCTGAGTTCTGAGAATCACAGTTCAAAACCAGCCTGAGCAGAAACATTCCTGAGATTCTGATCTGTAATTAACTAGCAAAAAGCCAAAAGTAGAGGTCTGACTCAGGTGGTAGTACACTAAGCTTGAACAAAAAAATACCCAGGACAGTACTCAGGCCCTGAGCAGCAACACACACACACACACACACACACACACACACACACACACACACTCATCTCTTCTCTCTCTCTCTCTCTCTCTCATCTCTCTCTCTCTCTCTCTCTCTCTCTCTCTCTCTCTTCTCTCTCGCTCTCCTCTCTCTCCCTCTCCCTCTCCCCTCTCCCTCTCATCCCTCTCCCTCCTCTCCCTCTCCCTCTCCCTCTCCCTCTCCCTCTCCCCTCTCCCTCTCTCCTCTCTCTCCTCTCCCTCTCCCTCTCCTCTCCCCTCTCCCTCTCCCTCTCCCTCTCCCTCTCCCTCTCCCTCTCCCTCCTCCCCCCCTCCCTCTCCCCACCTCCTCCCCCTCCTCCTCCCCTCTCCCTCCATCCCTCCTCTCTCTCTCCTCTCATCTCTCTCTCTCTCTCTCTCTCTCTCTCTCTCTCTCTCTCTCTTCCCTCCTCTCCCTCCCTCTCTCTCTCTCACTCTCTCTCTCTCCCTCCAGGAGTTGATCTTGATAGCTGCACCTTCATCTCTAAAATGTAAAAAAAAATGAAAAAAAATTCTCTGACTCCTTCCTAAGCAAAAGACTCACATTAAAGCAGAACCAAGGTATCTGTGACATGCAGGCTGCAGAAATCGCCGATCTAAGGATCTCACCACCATCTTCCACTTTGGAGCTTCTCACGAGGGAAGCTACCACAGGTAACCTCCAGTAAGGGCCTAGTGGAAAAACAGGACATGGAAGCCAGGAATCCGGACTCTAGCCTCACCAAAACTCTAGTTGGAAAGCTTTCTTTCTGCTAGGAGGCATCTGAGGACGTACCAAGTTACAAGTATACAATCTCAAGGCCATCTCCTTCCCAGGAGAGAATAATTAAAATTCATTGAGGTCATCCAGCTTGCCAAAACTGAATAACCTGCAACTTGTATTCACTAGGGATACTGACCATTCCCTACCACGCTTGTGAAACCACCATTTCTATTTAGTATTGATGGAACACTTACTACAGGGGGACTCCCTGAAATCTGTTTAGTCCCACAGAGCACATCTAGGCCCCAGGGAAGAGCTGAAGATGGCTGGCATGTTTATTTTTTCTAGAAAATCTGGTAGGGAAGAGCTGAGACCAAGGCTGCACTGTCCTGATTTGGTCTCTTCCTTGTGTGATAGCACTTTATGACTGTTTGCATCACCTGCTTTCATCAAGAACACGCTGTGAGCTTCTCAGTGAGGATTGGGGCGATGGGATGGGCTCTCCAAAGTCACAGAAGGAAAACTTGCTCATCTGTCAAGAACATTAGAGAAGCCTGGTACTAATGCCCTCGCAGCTGTAGTCCTCGCTACGCAAAAGATTGAGATCTGAGGATCAGGTTCAAAGCCAGCCAGAGAACAAAGCAAAACAAAAAAAACAAACCTATGAGACTCATATGTCTAGCTAATTACCCCCAAAAGCTGAAAGTATAGCTGTGGCTCAAGAGGCAGAGCACTGCCCTTGAACGAAAAAGTAAAGGACAGAACTTAGGCCCTGACGTCAAGCCCCAGTACACACCACACACACACACACACACACACACACACACACACACACACACACACACACACACACACATATATGAACATTCTAGATGGACTTCAAGCAGTACAGCATCAACTGTAAATAAAATCAGGACAAGGGCTTGAGGTTTTCTGTGTTCAAGGCCCAGTATTAGTATAGAAGAATGTCAAAATAGGAAACAATAGTTATAGATAGGAAATTCTGGGTACAGCAGGTTAACATTCCTGAAGATGAAAAACACAGAAGACAGAAAACAATGATGAGTATCAACTTATGGAAAAACCCACTCACTGCTCTTGCATCTGGGTGCTATTTGGACACAGTAGACCTTGTGTTGACAGATTTTAAAAGTTAAAATCCCATTGGGTGACATGGGTGTCCTTCTGCTACCTGGTTTCTGTCTGCTCTGCCTAACCTACCTGTGCTCTTCCATTGAAACATTTCTTCCTGAGGGCACTCTGATTCTGCTCTCTTGCTTCCGACCTATTCCTTCTGAATCTGTCCACCTGTGTAGGCCATCTATGGTAATTTTCTCTTCCTTACACATGACTATGTAAAGCCCTCCCCAGGTTTTCCAGGTAGAAGTAACTGCCTCTTGTATGTGCTAGTAATATTTCCTGGATATTTCTGCCTCACTGGGTTTATCACCAGCTTCTCCTCTATAAAATACTGAACTCTTAAAGGACAAGGGCCATGTTTTATTCATCTCTGAAACTCTCGGTGTGACTACTGTGGCACCTTCAGTAAGCTATGTGTGTGTGTGTGTGTGTGTGTGTGTGTGTGACTACATGATAGTGCCTTGTGTATGTTTTGGGTGGGTGTCAGGGACTTAATGGCTCACTCCTGTCACCCTAGCTTTGTGGGAACTTGAGACTGACAAGATCGAAGCTCTAGATCAGTCTAGGCGGAAAAGTCTGTAAGACTCCATTTCAATGGAAGAAATTGAATATGATGACACGCACCTGTCTTGTTAGCTACAAAAAGTAGTGTAAAACAGGAGAATCAAGATTCTAGGTGCCTTCAAAAATAATCAGCACGCACAGACACACCATAGGCACACATAGACACACACACACACACACACACACACACACACACACACACACACACACACACACACAAACAGGTAGAGAGCACAAATGCAAGGTCCTGAGTTAAAGCTCCAGTTCCGTCCAAAAACATGAAATAAATAGAAAAAAAAATCCTAAATGGCAGCCAGTGTTTTGTTGCAAATGACTAAAAAAAAAAATCAGCACACACCTTTCTTCTCATTGCCTCAGTAGATTCTCTAGTTTTCCTTTGTTAGAAACACATTTGAATGTTCCCAACATTCTTACCAGATGTTGGCTGTCAAGAACAGCATGCCTGGAAGATGAGAGAACCATTTGAGCCACATTCTGTGCTGTCCCATTTAGAAGCTGGAGGCCTGGGGCAGCGGTTGGGGTGGGGGGAGATGTGTTTCTATGGCGGTGCTGGGCTCTCCAGCACTGACATGTCTAAATCAAATCAGGGCACTCACAGGGGTGAACCATCTGGAGAAGACAGTGACCCTAACTACAGATGGGAGGCCGAGGGTAGCTATGGAGTAAGGTGAAGTTAATATTTCAGTCTGGTCTCACTGTGTTTAAATAACTTGTCAAGGTTCTTACCTTGCAAAATGGATGCGATTGTGGTACAACTGGGTGCTGGTGTTTCGTGTCTGTAATCCTAACTACTTATGATGCTGAGATGTACAAGACTGAGGTTTGAGGCTAGTCCTGATTAAAAAAAAAAACAGTTGCTGAAATGCATTCTTCATCAATTAAAAAAAAAGTACTTGCTATGCCAGCTATGGGATAAGTATAACGAGGATGAGCTGTAGTCCAGGCTGGCAAGACGACCACAAAAATGGCAACAAGCAAAAATAAATAAACAAACTCGAAAAACTGAAGTGTCTCACTGGACACTACTTTCCTCTTCCCCTCTGACTATGAGACACGCATGGGCTGTTATAGACGCTTCTCAAATCAACCAACAAAGCCTGTTCCCTCCAAGACAGCATTAAGGAGAGGGAAATATTATCTACCAGGAAAGAAAAATAAAGCCCACATCACAACTTTCTGGTCCAGAAACTAAGCATTAGCATTGGAGATGAATTTCTGGAAAGGTCCCTGCCTTCAGACAAACCCTTAGAAAGGCCATGGAGTACATGGAGTAACATTTTTTTTTTTCCAACAGGTAATGTTGACTGTAATAAATGGAAGACTCATCTACCTTGCTGTCTACACATCAGTGCATGCGTGAAAACATCTCCAAGTCACAGTTGTGGCACCATTTTCCCCTGGAAAAAGGATGTCATACTTCTGTGGCCTTGACAGTTGTGGTTCAAGGGAAGCCGGAGGCATCAACAGAATGACAACAAAATCTCCCAATACTACTTTCTCCCTCATCTCCTGTAAGTTCTTCAAAGATAAAACAAAAACACACCACCTCCAGTCACTAATGGTTTACACCTATACTATAGCTACACAGGATGGTGATTCCAAGCCAGTCTATGCAGAAAAGTCCTCTAGACATTATTCTGAAAATAACCATCAAAAAGCTGGGCTGGAGGTGTGGTTGCAGTGGTAAGGCACCAGTAGAGCAATTGTAAGATCCTGAGTTCAAACACCAATATCTTAAAAGGGGGGAAAGGGAGTGAAGCGACTGCACCAATAAATGAATTGATTTTTAATTTCTATTTTATTTTGCTTTGCAACCCTTGCCAGATCCTTGCCTGGACCCTACCACTGAGCTCTCTTTTGCTTTGGTTCTTTTCTTGTCAGCCTAGCACATCAACACTGATGTCAAAAGTCCCCAGATTCTGGAAGCTCACAGCTGGCCCTGTGTGGACTTTCTTCATAGGCTAGGGCTCAGGGCTTGCAACTCTGAAGTCTTCATGTTTCCAGCTTCCTAAATTTTGATAAAGTTTCCTGGCTGACATTGTCTCTTCTTTTAACTCTTTTTCTGTGGATTTTAACCTTTGGGGTTGTTACTCCTATTTCTGTAGAGAAACAAAAATAATCACTCATTAAATCCATATATATATATTTGTCTTAAGATTATTTTTATTTATTTATTTTTTTGCTAGTCCTGAGGCTTGAACTCATAGCCTGGGTCCTGTATCCGAACTTCTTTTGCTCAAGGTTAGTGCTCTATCAGTCAAGCCACACGCAGTGCCTCTTCTGGGCTTTTTCTGAATTGTTCATTGGAGATCTGAATTGTTTATTGTTCATCCTTTTGGGGATGAACTCAGGACTTTGCATAGTCTGTATACCATAACGGAGTCTTAGGATTAAAATCATTTTGTAATGAACTAGAACAGATGCAGGATGAAAACGCAAAGCGTTTGAAACAAGGTGAACGTTTTGTCCAACCATGCAAACAAGCATCTTCACGAGGCGGTGGCTGGGACAGGCTTCCTCAGCAGTGGGAGGCTTGGATTGGAGCCTCAGCTTCAGCATTTGCCAGAAGCAAGACTTCTTTAAGCCCCTTTAGACATAGGTACCAGGTTGCCAGAATGAACTTTGAGGCAGTGTGCAGAGTTCTAGCCCAAAAGGGTGCCCTCCCTGCGAACTCCTCCCCTCTCCTCTTGCACACCAGGACCAAGTCAGCCCTGATTGGCTGCTCTTCTCTAGGCTGCTCACTAGGCTCCTCCCCTCGCCTCTGAGACCCAGAATGTGGTTCTTTCCAGGTCTGTTCCCTCACTTGCTGCAGGGGTCTTGCTTTCTGGAATCTGATGTATACTCTTCTCTTTTGTATAACTAGGAGTGTCTATTTTTCCCTAAACCAGACCGGCACCTTTAGAGGCTTCTGGTTTTTCAAAATAACTCCTTGATGAACAGGATCTAAATAGGGCAATATTTTTTAGCATGTCCTCAGTTTCGTGTGTGTGTGTGTGTGTGTGTGTGTTTCAGCGTGCTCACCCATTAGTACTGGATCTTGAACTCGGGGCTTGTGTTCTCACTTGACTGCCACTTGAGCCATACCTCCACTTAGCACTCTTTGATGATCAAGAGTCTCAGATTTGTCAACCTCACCTGGCTTTGAATGCGTTGTGATCCTCAGATCTCAGCCTCCTGAGCAGTTAACATTACAGGTGAGAGTCTCCAGCACCTATCAGATTTCTTTAAGGAAATCACTCTTTGGATTTTCAATCAGGCTGATGCTTTTTTTTTTTTTTTGCCAGTCCTAGGCTTGAGCTCATGGCCTGAGCACTGTCCTTGGGTTTCTCAAGGCTAGAGCTCTACCACTTGAGTCTCAGCACCAGTTCCAGAGGAATCAAACCCAGGCCTTCGTGCATGCTAGGCAAACACTCTACCACTAGGCCAACTCCTGGCCCCAGGCTGATGATTTATGTCAACAAAGTCAATACGTGTGTGTGTGTGTGTGTGTGTGTGTGTGTGTGTGTGTGTGCAGGGGACCTCCATACTCTGCTATGCTACTACCTGTTGTGCATTGAAGACCTAGGTGCTCTCTGTCTCTGTCTCTCTGTCTCTCTCTGTCTCTGTCTCTCTCTCCCTCTGTCTCTGTCTCTGCCTCTCTCTCCCTCTGTCTCTGTCTCTGCCTCTGTCTCTGTCCCTGTCTCTGTCTCTGTCTCTGTCTCTGTCTCTGTCTCTCTCTCTCTCTCTCAGTGGTGGAACCACAGAAGAAGAAAAATTTTTTACAAGAGATATGGGGAGATTGTATATATATATATGTATATATATATATTTGTTTATTTGAAATAGAATGGGGGGAACAAGATGAGGGGGAGGGGGGTGGGGGAGAGAAATGGGGACAAAAACATGAGAAGGGGTATCAATGTTTGTGAAGTAATGCACCTTCTATCTGGCAGATATAAAGTAATTATTCTATTAATTACAATAAAAAAAAGAAAAAACAGATATGGGGGGGAAAGAGTCCTATTGGTTTCACAGAAGTACAGCAATATATCAGGTCAAAAGCCTTTACCTGCTCCTTAAACACTAAGATCTATAGACCAGAGAGAATGTGTCAGCTCTGTCCTCCTCTGTTGCTCAGCAATGGGCCTCGTAGGTTTGAAGGTAATGAGCCAGAGGTGGGGGACAAAGGAAAGGTCACTGCTTGGTTGCCATAATAATTATTCTTTCTGGTGCCATTGTGTAAGAGGTTCCTACCTCGCCATTGGGGAAAGCTGTTAAGAAAACATTTATTTTCCTCATTTGGGGATTTATTCTGCACTGCCTCTGAGAAGTACTGTTTACCTTTGAGAGGTACGTGTTGGTATGTGTGTTTGTCTTATCACAGCCAAGGGCTGGATAGGTGGCAGGATGAAAAGGTAGGTATACCTGCAACCGTACTGGCGGGGTAAGTAGAGCACCAGCTCCTGGGACCACTGCTCTGTACACTGGCTGGATAAAGCCCCCATTTAATGGGAACTCCACCTCTCTCCTACCAATTTTGGTGACCATTCCCATCCTGTCTGAACAGCCCAATATGATTCTACACGACACAGGGCAGATAATGGGTGAAAAGTGTAGAGACTTTTCCAGGAGAGGTGCCCAGGTGAGAAGAAATTGGAAGGAAGAAAGGAGTAAGCCATCTGGCTATGATTCAAGGGGAACCTGGATGAGGGTGAGAGGGAGTACAGAATGGAGGATGTATCCCAGGCAGCAGTGTGGAGTCTGACCGTGCAGGGCTTCACCTGGAAGTGACCTCCTTGGATATCTGGTCATATCAGTGCATCTGTAGAGACCCTGTTCTCCCTATATTTGGAGGTTTGCAGGCGGTGTCTTTGTGGACTTCATACCCAGTTCTGGAAAAGTGGTCTGCTTGGAGTTAGGTAGAGTGAGTAGGGGGGTTGAGAGTATCCCAGTGGATGGGATTGAAAGATGAGGAAACATAGGCAAAGGGCCACACAGTGCAAGATTGAGAAAGGAGGGAGGAACAGACCTAGGGACAGAAAAGCAACCACTGTGGACTGAGGTGTCCACAAGGAGGAATTGTATGGAGGGAAAGATTGAATGTAACAGAAGCTTTGATTCTCTCATCCTGTTGTCCCCTCCATTCCCCTCACCCCAGGGTAGTAGTATTCCCTGATAAAAGTCTTTTACAAACATCACATGGGAAATGCTGTCATGCAACAGGTTTTACTTACACCTGTCTGCTTGTGCTGCTGTAATGAAACACACAAGTCAAGGTGATTTGTGAGCAATCAAAATATATGTCTCCTAGTCTCAGGAGAGTAACATTTGACTTTCAATGATACAACTTCCCACAGTGGAAAGCATTAAAGCAAGAGGGTTTGTGCACTTTGCCTCCCCAGTAGAAGAGAGAGAATCCCTTTCATCCAATCTTTTGAGCTTGGACCTCATGACTTAATCACCTTCTAAAACTCTGGCACCCCTGACTCTATTCTTTTTGCTTCTCTCTGACACCTGTCTGATTGGACTTGCACATGTATGAGAAGCTGGAATATCCTTCTGCCTTGTAGTTTTGCACTGATGTCTATTTTATCCTGTGGACATCCGGATGTATCAGGTCTCCTGTGCAAGGCAGTGGTGTCAGACACTGGTGCATGCTCTCTGAGCTATGGTGCTATATGGGCATTGGTTTTCTGAGCTTCTAACAACTTCCTTCCTTCCTTCCTTCCTTCCTTCCTTCCTTCCTTCCTTCCTTCCTTCCTTCCTTTTCTCCTCCTCCTCCTCATCCTCCTCCTTGTCCTCCTCCTCATCCTCCTCCTCCTCCTCCTCGTCGTCGTCGTCGTCGTCGTCCTCCTCCTCCTCCTCTTCCTCCTCCTCCTCCTCCTCCTCCTCCTCCTCCTCCTCCTCCTCCTCCTCCTCTTCTTCTTCTTCTTCTTCTTCTTCTTCTTCTTCTTCTTCTTCTTCTTCTTCTTCTTCTTCTTCCTTCTCCTCTTCCTCTTCCTCTTCCTTTTTCTTTCTCCTCCTCCTCTTCCTCCTCCTCCTCCTCTTCTACTCCCCTTCCTCCTCCTCATTCCTCTTCCTTCTCTTCTTCTCTCTCTCTCTTTTTTTTTGCTGCTGGTATGGAGCTTGAATTCAGAACCTATACACTGTCCTTTAGCTTTTATTTTGCTCAAGCTGGTGCCCTACTACTTGAGCTGAAGCTCTCCTTTTATCATGAGATGGAGAAGGAATGTGTGGGCTGTCTGAGTTCACAGACATGTGGCTGCCACGTGAACAGGGCAGCTCACTACGGTGGCTGTGTTCTGATGCTTCCAATGGGAAAGCAGTGTGAGGGTTCACAGAGGAGGAAACTGGGCAGAGAACAACGCAGAGAGAGATAACAGGATTTCTAAAGGAACCACAGGAGAAGACTGTGCTCGTGAAATACACTGAGTTTCTATGTTGGTTTACCCAATGACAAGACCATTACCCTACCCACATTATCTTTCCTTCTCACCAACATTATCTTTCTTAGAGAGGGAGGTCAGCCCTACCTTCTGACTGCCAATTCTGTATGATAAAGTGCTACATTGTCTTATAGCTACAGTGACAAGGGAAGGGCCGAAGGAAAGCCAGGTCAGCCTGACTTTTAGGATAGCTGAGTAAGTTATTAGGCAGGAGAGCAGGGGACACATTAAAGCCCCTGAACTCCCCACCTTAGAGTTTCCAGCCCCTTGCAGGCTCATTCATTTGACTTAGACATGATCCCACGAACACTAGCTTCAGATTCTCAACACCGGTGGCTCCTTAAACAAATCTTTCTTAATTAGTCTTGGCAGCTCAACACCTTTGGTGTATCTTGCCCATTTGCCACGCCTACTCTTGGATCCGGTTATAAAGTAAACTGTGTTCTTTGAGACCTGTTGCATACAGATGAATCGGGTCAGTCTGAGCTGACCCACAGACTCATAAAAACTAACAGGGTCTCCCCTCGCTGCTCCCACCTCGAGTACCTTCACCTTAGACACCCAAACTATTAGATTAAAAGTACAAGGATTTGCTCTCATCGAGGATTTGGCTGCATTCTTGAAGACCAAGCAAATGAGGTTTTGTCTCTTCATTTACACAGGCAATCCAGGAGGTAAGAGGAGAAATGTCTCATTGTCCCTTTGCAGGAAAAAAAAAAAAGATTGAGTAGAATTAATTTTCATAGAAACTTAGTCCTCTTTCTTCCCACTGCAAATCTAGGCAGACTTGTCCAACCACTCCCCCAGGGGGGGAAAATGTGGTTTTAAAATCACTCCTGGGATGGTTCATCATCCGGTGGTTATAGGTAGATTACTAGGCAGGGTTACACCTGCGGGGCCATTTCACAGCCCTGGGGCTGGTAGGCATTTCAGACGCATTGAAGCTTTCTTGGGTCAGAAATGTGTGTAGAGCAGCTGCGTGTGAGGGTTTTCAAGACCCCGCTTGGGCCTTCCCACAAAGATGCTATTGAGGCCCCTTGTGGCAAAGGCCTACTTGGGGAAGGCAAGTTAGTAAGACTTTCTTTTGTTCGTTCATTCGTCCTTTCTTTCCTTCCTTCTTCCTTCCTTCTTTCCTTCCTCCCTCCCTTCCTTTCCTTCCTTCTTTTCTTTTTTTCCTTCCTTCCTTCCTTCCTTCCTTCCTTCCTCCCTCCCTTCCTTCCTCCCTCCCTTCCTTCTTTTCTTTCTTTCTTTCCTTCTTTCTTTTTTGTTTTTTTTTTTGGCTTATCTCCACCCCACTAACCTTTGCACATTTTCTGACACTTTATGGAATCTTATGGCATTTGGAGCTTCCTAAAGAGATTGCAGACTTCTCCAAATATTGCTGAGATAAGCTGTTTATTTATGTTCTGGCAGGCCAAGGGGCTCCTTGTCCAAAATACTGGTTTCTTATAGAGTATGTACATAGTTGTTCCAAAGAGTGTTGACTTTTGGCAATTGGAATATACAGGGAGAATGGGGTCTTCCAGACACTTTCTTTGAGCATCAAGAGCAAATGAACTTTAATGAAGGTGGGTAGAAGCTATAGTAGAAACGGCTCATCAGACCCCTGATGTTAGAAGTCTTGGTTTTCTGCAGCCACAGCACAGTTTGTGCCATCTTCCTCATCATTGTTTTGTGTAAATGTATACTCACTGGGTCAATGTCAGCTTTGAAAAGGGCAAGTGGGTAGGGTTATCTGGGAAAGTATGAGCTATGCCAAAGATTTTTTCTTCTTTGCTATTCAAGTCATGAAGATGGATTTCCTTCTGCATGGGAAGTGACCAAGTCTGTTTAAGTACAAGACTGAACTTGCAAAAAGCACAGTCTTATGAGTTGTCCATGAAAGGGTCTTGAATCTTTGATGCTGTTGCTGGTTTGTTTTTCATCTGTTCTGACTTTAAAAATTAATATAAAGTGCTTATAATGACAAGTGAAGCATAACTTGCACCCTAAAGCAGATTCAAAACCCCCCATTCCTTTGCAAGGTATTTTTCTGGGTTGGGTTACAGATCTACCCTGGACCTTTTTACAGCTCAGTGGTTTTCCAATGATTCAGTTGTGACTCACATGTTTTGCTTTTTTTCCCCCTTTTCTTTATGCCCTGTGGCTTCAAAGAGTGAAAGCTTACTAATGCTTTCTCATGACACTCTCTCCGAAATTACTTAGCTGTCTTCTCAGTTTGAACCTATTTTTGACTCAGACTGAACTCTTCTTTGTGCTGCAATGAACGATGTATTGATGATGATTATCTTGGTTCTCTTCGTGTATCATATTTTTTTTCTTCCTTTACTTCTGGACAAGTTTACAATAAGTAAACTGACCATGTGTGATGTGAAGTGTGAGGACAACTAGATATAAATTAGAAACTGTGCTTTGCTGGGGAGATTTACAATCCAGAGTGGATGTGAATGGGAGAAATATCATAGTGCTTTGGGTCTACTATCTGACAATTTACTTATGGTAGAAGCACTGAATACTCGTCGCTGATAGGAGGATACATGATAGGAGGATACATGAAGCATGCTCTTAAATGCTCTGGATAGGCATGATGGTGGCTAAATGGGCACAAGAAAAAGAACATTCCAGAACAAATAAAGGCATGAAAGAAGGCATAGCATATATAAGGAAGCACATGTAACCAACCCCAAGGTATTATGGCTGCAGGGAGGTGGGGTGGGGGGCCATGAGTCAACAGAAGTCACAGAGAGCAAATGATGACACTGAGGAAGCTGGAAGTATCTGGAAGGCAGTAAGGAGATGTGATAACATCTTAGTCACATTGTAGAAAATTGCCTCATCTGTGGAGTACAAGGTGGGGTCAGGGCATTGCAAGGGACACCAGGTAAGAGATTACTAAAGTGCCTAGTAATCAACAACCTAGTGTCTGGTTGGCTCAGAAGGAGACAGCTGATGATGATGGAGAGCCTGAGATGTGGCCATGTCCCCAGAGTCCACACAGCGAGCATACTTCAAATGGCAGAGGGTGTTTACTTTACACTTAATACAACACTGCCACCTCTATCTCAGGGACTCAGACTTGGAGAGAAGAGCCAGTGGGCCTTGGAAGTGTAAGTATAGTGTGTGTTGGACAAGAAACACATTTCCCACACTTTCTCTTCGCACATAAATCTGGGGAAAAGATAGATTTGAGCCCAGTAAGAAATCACAGTTTGTGTGTTTTCCTTCTGCCAACCCCCGCCAGATATCCAGGTCTTAAATGAGGAATTGCTTTGAATCTAGAGTCATCTCATTTGTGAATCTCTGCTAAACACCAGCATGTGGCATCCTGGAGGATGCAAGTCAGACATCAAGTGGCAAAGTCAGATTGAAACCGTGTGAGGACTAAGAGTCTGTGTTTGCTTTGTTTTGTTTTGTCTGAGATGAAGACTCAAACTCTGTATATGATGTTTTCACTCATTGGCTGGCACTCTACTACCCCAGCCACACCTCCAACCCCAGTAAGAGGCTTTTATTATACCTTCACTGATTGCCCAAATGCACCCCAGGCTGAGCTGAGGCAACCCCTGGGCTGAATCTTTTCTCGGGATCATTACTCTTGAGAAGCCACACATCTCAGTCTCTGTTTGCAGGGAGGTAAAGAGAACCTGAGCCAGTGTGGCCACTCTTCCCTCCCTGGTCTCATGGAGGATGGTGATGCTTCTGATGCCTGTTCCAGGGTGGGACTGGGGCTGAGGCCGCTGGAAGCGTATGTCTCAGGCTCTTCCTGACCTCAGGAACCAAAGACAGCAACCCTGTGGGACACATGACAGTCCTTCTGATTTCCCTGTTTGAGAAGTGCTAGACCAAATGACACAGTGGTAGGTGACAGAGCTTGGCATTTAGCACTGCGACTGATTGACCCCAGTAAACAACCTTGGAACTATGCAGTGAGGTCCCACAGGTCTCTGTGTCTGGAAAACAAAAAAAATCAGTGCTTCTGAGTTCCATTCTTGACTTACTATGGTGGGACAATCCTGTGTCTTGCTCTCTAGAGCTGAACCAATCCTTAAAGCCCTGATAGGGCCCTACAGTAATGCCAGCTTAGCTTTTGCAAAGGCTAAGTGGAAGAATGTGCCAGAAGATGCACTGTATCACTTGCTCAAGGCACCATTGAGTAAATTATTAGCTTAAATCTCAGCTAGAAATCATTTGAAGTTACCTCTTGTCTGCTTTATTCATGGTGGATAACAGGCAACTTCAAAATGGTCAAGGACGCAAAGATGTTCTGCTTCATGTGTATTCTGTTTAAAAACTCTTGTAAGGACTCTAGCTGCCAAAGACAAAACCACTATAACATCATCCTGTCAAAATTTTTCTGAAATATTAACTTTAACCTTTATGTCTAGTTTGTCCTTTGTACAAATAAAAAACAATCAACAACAACAACAAACCTAAAAATGGCAGTCTGACTTCTTTTAACAACACTTTAGATCAATGATTCCCTTACTCAAAAATAAATAAATGAATAAACAAAATAACCCCCATTGCTGTTTTTTGGATTCAGTTTCCCAGGATGCAACATAAACAATCCCAGCATGCATCTGTCCCACATTGAGGAGTCTTGTAAATTTTGCATCCCAGTTAGATTCATGGGACCTTGTCTATACTTTTGAGATCCTGTTTTGAATACTCTGAAATACACACAAGAACTTTCCATTTAGTTAGAATTTTCCAACTTCCCCCTCTCTTTTAATTGCATAAACACCCATGTTTTTTTGGCTTGGACTCAGGAATTGTACTTACCAGGATATATTAGGGTGCCTTGCCACTGTATTCCCAGGGAGACCATTTAAATATGCAACAAACACGGTTGAAATTAGCAGATTAATATGGTCTTTGCTGAATTAGAACAACCAACGTGCTCTCAGGTGACTCCCCCTAAGGGAAAGCTCATGGTTCATTGCTCTTGATGAAATTCTTGGGAGCTTTCTGGCTCTCTCCAGATCTGCTATTTGTCCTTGAAGAGCCCTATAGAACTTGGCAACCACAAATAAACCGTGGTTAGCATCTCCCAGGAAAAGTCCCCAGGAAATGTAGCCCTGTGGAAATGGAGTCCAATGATGAGATGTTCAGAGAGATTAGAGTGATCGCAGTCTCGTGGTTGGAGACAGAGCCAACCCAATTCAGGCACCAGAGAAATTCTGATGTTTCCAGAGGATTGGACCTTTGATGAATTATGCATGGAGCACAGAGAGCTTGAATGGGCTCAGAGATAAGGCACAGGCCCAGTCATAGGATCATGGTAGACTCCTTCAAAGACTGTACTTCAGTGACTCGTGCATAAAGTATAAACAATCTTAGCTCTGCAGAACTTTCAGTCACATTGGGAGAATAGGTGTGATGGTAGGTACTACATGCCACATGGCACATCAGAAAACTGATAAAGCACATTGGATGATCACTGAGTAGGTTTTCCAATCCAGTCTATCAATGGAAAACGCAGTCAATACCCCTACTGAGCAGTCTGGTTTAGCAGTACAGTGCAATACAGAGTATAGATTGATACTCCTTGAGCTAGATGTCCTGCTTCGGTGAGATCAGGCCCTGCCATTGTCCAATGTCACCACAGGGGATCATATTTCTAGCCTTCAAAAAGATCAAAACTGGGCCGGGAGTTTGGCCTAGTGGTAGAGTACTTGCCTAGGATGCACGAAGACCGGGGTTCGATTCCTTAGTACCACATACGTATTTTTTTTTTTTTAAAGCTAGAAGTGGTGCTCTAGCCTTGAGAAAGTCCAAGAACAGTGCTCAGGCCCTGATCTCAAGCCCAGATCTGGCAAAAAAAAAAAAAAAATCAAAATTCAGCCTGGTGCTGGTGGCTCATGCTTGTAGTCCTAGTTACTCGGGAGGCTGAAATTTGAGGACTGCTATTCAAAGCCAGCTAGGGCAACAAAGTCTATGACACAATTCTGTCCAATTAACCAGCAAAAAAAAAGCCAGAAATGGAGGTATGACTCAAGTGGTACTGTATGACTGTAAGATCCTTTCCAGGACACAGGGTAGGTTTTTGCCTTTCCTTGTATTCTAGCCATCCCCTGGAAGAGGCTATGGTGAGCTGAGTTTCCATAGTGGCCAATGGAAAGCTAGCTTTTCTGGTGACTACTGGACTTTCTTCATTCTCAGTCATACCTGGGTTTAAAAGCTATTCTGGTTTTTACTTTTCTTAGCATCTGCTTGTTTCTGTTCTCCTTGTATTTTGTTTGGCCCTTGGACTCACCTTGCTTCTGGGCTCTCATATCCTTAGTCCCTTGGTCAAGCTGCTGTGGGTCACAAAGGCCTGCATGTACAGTGGTAGAAGACTGATTTTCAATTAGTCTATTCAGCAACTTTTCTTCGGATAGAACCTATTGGAATCCCTGCTTTAGTAATGATAAAGGGATTTCCTGAATTTCCTAAGTCATCTCATCCTTCAAATGACTGGTACATTAAAAAATACCTGTTTTTATATTAATTTATGAATCCATTTGCAGTATGAAACCTAGGAACTGTTAGGCACTTGGGCCAAACAGATTTTTGTTGCTTCTCTTTTACACTGGCAGCATTGATGAGAGTTTTCACTGGAAGCTAGGTACTGGTGGTTCACACCTGTAATCCTAGGTACGCAGGAGGCTGAGATCTGAGGATCAGAGTTCAAAGCCAGCTGGGGCAGGAAAGTCTGTGAGACTCCTATCGTCAGTTAATCACAGAAAAAGCCAGAAGTGGCACTGTGGGCCAAATGATAGAGTTGTAGCCTTGAGAAAGAAGAGCTTGGGGACAGTACCAGGGTATACCTTGGGGTATACCTTCAGTCATGTGGATACTAAGTAATTCTTGCAGAGCACATACCTTGCCAATCTTTGAGTTTATGCCACAGAAAGTTACCTAGGGAGGGATACATTTTAATGAAGTTCATACAATAATGAAAACCTAAGGTTGAGACATATGTCACCAGTGGAATACTACAATATTCCTGAGTTTCCTAAATCATCTCATCCTTCAAGTGACTGCTACATTTTTTTTTCAGTTTTTTTTTTGACAGTCACGGGCTTGAGCTCAGGGCCTGAGCACTGTCCTTGGACTTTCTCAAGGTTAGAGAGCTCTACCACTTGAGCCTCAGCACCATTTCTGTCTTTTTTCTATGTATGTGGTACCGAGGAACCGAACCCAGGTTTTCGTGCATGCTAGGCAAGCACTCTACCACTAGGCCAAACTCCCAGCCCCATGACTGCTACATTTAAAAAAAAAGCTGTTTGTTTTTCCATTTAACTCGTGAATTCTGGGAAGTGTCAGTCACTGAGGCCAAAACAGGTGGTTGTTGCTTCTCTTGTAGATTGGCAGCATAGATAACCTTCCGATGCCATGAATTTGGTTCCATTGTTTAGTTTTTCTGCTCTTTGGTTTCTTCATTTCCACAATGGGAATAACTAATAGTTATTGCAAAAAGTCTATGTTGTCTAGGACATGAAGTAGTAGTTGCTATTGAGTTTACCTATAAGTCATGCCTAGTGCACACTATAAGTTCCACAATTACTAATTCTGGTTGATTCTTCCATAGGTTAGAGGAACATCTTCCTCTTAGGCTTAACTAGATTCAAAAGAATGAGTGTCTGCAACACACATTGTGTTCCTTTCACTTTAATATACATTGTCCCTTTCATCTTCAAATCATTCTTAAAGGAACATACCTTGTGTTCATTTCCTCATTCATCCATCAATGTACTCATTCTAACTGAAGCCAGAGAGAACAGGCCATTTGAACAGAGGTGATGTGTCAATAAAGTATGGCTAAATGTGGTTTTGTCATTTGACATTCTTCCACATCTTCCATTTAAGGGCTTACTGTTGTGTTGCATTCCTTTTTCGCTAGGGTGGAGTGTGGTCTCTCTGGGTGCTTTTGCTTGTTCATAGTGCTTGCTTGCTTTCTTCTTTCTTGCTTTCTTCCTTTCTTCTTCCTTTCCTTCTGTTCTTTCTTCTTTCCTTTTCTTTCTTTTTTTTAAAGCGGCTTTAAGTAGTTACACACAGGGATTTCAATTCATTAAATCACTTTATAAGCACAATGCATCTTGATCAATGTCACCCTTTTGTCATTCTCCTCCATCTCTTCAAGTTACTAGGTTCCATTTTCACGTATGTGTGTACACCAACTATAATGACTGTATTTATTCATTTCTCCTTATTGCCAACTACTCTAACTTGCCCATGTTCTCTGTCTGCCTCCTCATCCCAAAGCTTCTTCTTGATTTTATTTTATTTTATTTTTTGCCAGTCCTGGGGCTTGCACTCAGGGTCTGAGCACTGTCCTGGGGCCTTTTCAAGGATAGCATTTTATCACTTGAGCCACAGCACCACTTCCAGATTTTTCTGTGTATGTGGTACCAAGGAATCGAACCCAGAGCTTTTTACATGCTAGGCAAGCCCTCTACCACTAGGCCACACTTCCGGCCCAGACACCATATTCATTTCTTATGTATGATTTCAGGCATACAATTGAATTCAAAACACATGAGATGCATGTCCCATTGCATGCTTAAAAAGATGAAGGAAAAATGTCTACAGGTGCATCCAATTCTTATGGACTAGCCCGGACTCCTGGTCTTTTGGGTGTCACCAACACTTATTGAATCCACCACCAATGGCTTTCAAACAGGCCCTGGATATTTGCTTGGTCATTCATTGGGTAAGCAAGTAAAATGTAACTTCAGCTGCAAGTTGGAGAAGCGCTTTTCCCTCTCCAGTAGCCTTCTCTGTCCATCCTCTCCTGACTGAGGAGACTGCTGAGGCCTCAAGCATGCGAGTGGTGACAAACAGTGCCAGAAGCTGGGCCCTGGTGGCTCGTGCCCATAATCCTAGTCAGTCAAGACGCTGAGATCTGAAGATGATGTAGTTAAGGCAACCCAACCAGGAATGTCTGAGAAAAAAAGCCAGACTGGTAGAGTGGCAGCCTATCAAGACGCAACTATCTGTAGAGTTCTACTGCTTCCAGGAAAGACATTAATGAAACTCAGGCATCATCAGATCAATACACAAAGCCACAGGTGAGATTGGGAGGAGATGGAAAGGAGCCAAGTCAAGACTGGAACTACCTCCCACTCCGCTTCTCACTCATAGGCACTATTTCAGGTTATATATTGAGGAGTTTATGGAGAAGGTGATTGTGGCAGCGTAGACTACAGTAATATATCTGGTTAAGAGTAGTCCAGTTCATACGAAGGGTATCACCATCTTGAGCCCATCCCTGTCTTCCAAGCACCTGTTGAATCCTCATCTTAGCTTTGCCAGCCCTTCTAGTAGTGATGTTTACAGTCAACAGGCTGGTCACAGCTGCGTCCTTGTCCCAGGGAGAAAGGAAGAAAGAAAGAAAGGAGAGAAGGAAGGAGAGAGTGAGGGAGGGAAAGAAGGAGGAAAGAAGGGGAAGACAGGAAAGATGAGGGATGGATGGAAAGAAGGGAAAAAGAGGGAAGATGAAGGATGGATGGAAAGGAGGAAAATGGTAAGAAGGAAAAGAGGGTGAAGAGGAGACAAAACTTGCAATGAGCTCCAGGGTCTTTATTGCTCCTAGGTTTCTTAGTGATTTCTTGCTTTCTTCTTCTGTCTTCCAGCTCTAATCGATTACATTGGGGGAAATTAGCTCTGCAAACCCCCCTGGGTGGTGGCTGGTCACGTACCAGCAAATAGCAGAGCTGGAATTCAAGTCAGACTCAGACAGAAGGTTCAGGCCAGAGATCTTGGGTTGGCGCACGTGCTCTGTAGGTGGAATGCCTTCATTTCTTTCCAAAGCACTCAGGGCTCATGATTTGACAGGGCTTTACTTGAGTTTTCTTCCTCCAAACGCATCACAGAGTTATGAAACAGTGTGATAGCAGTGTGATCTGGTGGTGTGCTATCCAATTGGCATTGTGATCTGTATGAAATCAGCTGAAGTGTTTTGTTTTGGTGGACCACTGAAAATACAGAGAGGGTGATTTGGTGTGTGTGTGTGTGTGTGTGTGTGTGTGTGTGTGTGTGTGTGTGTGTGTAGAGTTTTGAACTCAGGGCTTTGAGCTCTCACTTGCCTTTTTCTATCAAGGCTGGCCTTCTACCGCTGGAGCCATGCCTCTACTTTTGGCATTATGCTGGTAAATGAGGGATGAATCTCGTGGACTTCTCTGCCCAGGCTGACTTCAACCTCAATTCTCTGATCTCAGCCTGCTGAGGAAGCTTGTAAGGGACATTCTCACACTGGTTTTACAGAACAGGGCAATCTTCTGGAAGGGTGTGACTGGTTTTCTGTCCCTCCCTTGAGACTGTATATATTTATCTCCATAACAGTTTTTCTCCCAGCCATGCTTGGGGAATCTTCATTCTTCTCACGTGTGTGGGGGGGGTGGGGCTTGGGAAGGGATGAGGGAGGAAACCGGATGAGGTGCAGATGGGGCATGGAGGAGTTTCGAGTTGTCTGTGGATTCTGGCTCACCTGTGATGTACTATGGAGCCTTCGGTAAGGAGGCTGGCTCCAGAAATACAAGACTTTAGAGCAAGAAGCCCCCAGAATAAGGAAAATTAGAGTGAGGAAAAAAGTGAATGTGAGCTCCAGGGAGAGCATGAGTTATGGTTGAGGCAGGGCATAGCATGATGCTTGCAAGGGAGGCCTAGAGATGGAGAACTGAATGTGTCAGAGCTAGGAGGAGTCTTTCCACCTGCCGGTACTCAGAGCTAGGGGGCTCCCTGGCCTGGTCTTCTGGTGGGAACACAAGGCCTGGCTGCCAAGGTAGTCAGAAGGGGTGACCCCTGGAGCCCAGGCTCAGATCACATCCAGGAAAAGACTCTCAGTCCTATCTCACCTGGGACCAGGAGATAGTGAGAGGGACCAGGCCCAGGGGATGATGGGAGGGGCCAGGTGCGGGGGATGGGGTGGAGGGAGGGGCTCAGATGCTGGTAAGGCTGGGATGGGCTCAGGGCTCAGTTGCCTGTGCGTGTCTGGACCTCCACTCTTTCAGCCCTGGAAGACAAAGCCAGGCCCTGAGAGAGGAGATGCTGCAGGTGCTGGCTCAAACTCCATGTTGAGCACCGGGGCTCTTAGCAGAGAAAAGTGATTTTATTCTTGATGCCTTCAGGATCACATAGCCACTTGGTAGGAAAGGGAGATGCGCAGTTCACATGAGAGCCTGCAACAGGTTGACAGATGAAAGTGGCAGAGTGTATTTATTGAGACCCTATCATATGACAAGGACATAATTTTGTCTACATTGGCTTTATTGAGACATAGTTCCTAAATATTCCCAATTAGAAGTGTATTTCAGTGTGTGTGTGCACGTGTGCATTCACAGAATCATAGAACCATCACCAAAATCAGTCAGAATATTCTCACCATCCCTAAAAAAATGTTGGCACTCATTAACTGTCATTCCTGGTTCACCTTTCCTCTCAACCCCTGGACAGCTATCTATGTAACACTCTTATCTTTCTCTATAGAGTTGGCTGCCCTAAACATCTCATGGAAAAAGAAATGTACACCCTCTGGCCTCTTTCATTTAGCATCATGCTTTCACGTTTCATCTATGTAGAATCTCGTATCAAAACTTTATTCTCTTTAGGGCTAAATAATATTCTATCAGATAGTTACACCACATCTTATTTCTTGCTTATTCTTGTGGATGGTCAGATGGTTTGTTTCCTTTTTCTGAACTATCATGAATAATGATGCTACTATTAACATCTAAAACCAGCTTTTGTGTGGACAGGCACACATTCCATTCAATCCCCCAAACAACAGAGTCCCTAAAATCATTGGCTTATTGTGAAAAACTGAAGCTCAGAGAGGTACAGGAGCATTTTTAAGTCTGCAGAGCTTCTCTCAATTTAGATGAATTAAGACAGAAGGGCAAAGAAGGAGAAATAGAGAGGAATGTTATTTCACCTTTTCCAGGTCAGTTTACACAGGGCTGGATGAGGAGAAGAGAGGAAAGGCATGGTTGAACATGCGTCAGAGGCCTGCCTGCTATAGGCTCCACTGGTCTTTCTGGAGGTGATGGCTGCGCTTGCTGGGCCTGGCATGGCTCTGTATGGCCCCCTCCCATGTGTCCTCCTTGTTCTAGAGACAGACAGAAGATCAGGCTGAAAGTCTAGCAAGTGTCTTCCCGGAGTAGCCTCAGGATATGGGAAGTCTGGCTGACAGTGTCCCTTCCTAGATGGTCTCTGCACAGTGACAAATAGAGGTACATGCAGACTCCCCACAAGAAGACCATTGAAGAGAGGAATCCAGTGTGTGCCAGAGGACGGCTCTGTGTCATGGAACAAAAGCCACCAGGGCCATTGGCTCTGCTTCCTTAAGGGCCTCAGGGCTTTCCCAGAAAGCACCTGGACGTGGGAGGGTGGGTGATGTGCCGCCCCATTAATGTCACCCTGATGGCCCGGCAGAATTCAAGCCAACACTGGTAATCATTGACCTTTGTCGGCTCCGAAGGTATGAAAATAGGATCTGGAAGAAGGCTAGCTCTCAGCCAGTCTGCTGTGCTATGAAGGCATGAAGTTAGCACAGCCTCCACATTGGAGACAGGAAGCAATATGGATGATGCACGATGGGAGTTTTCCATTCTGCACGCAGCCACATATGGTTGCAATGTAGAGGGGAAGATCAAGCTGGAGTATTTATTACTGAAAGCGTTAGCAGCTCAAGTGCCTCCTAGATCACAATGTAACCTTTGCCCTTTCTGTCCATCTATAAGATACATCTAAGCTGGGTGCTGGTGACACCCATATCTGTAATCCTAGCTACTCACGTGGCTTAGATCTGAAGGTTCAAAGCCAACTTGGACAGAAAAATCTGAGAGACTGTGCTCTCCAATTAGCTAAGCAAAAAGCCCAAAGTAGAGATATAGAGTGAGAGCCTTAGCAGAAAAAGTGAAGGGAGAGTGTGAGGTCCTGAGTTCAAGCCCTAACAACCAACCAACTGTGAATATATATATATATATATGTTATATATATATATGTTATATATATATGAATGTCTCCATTTTACAGAGGAGAAAATGAGAAAATGATATATAGGAGCACCCAGTGTTAGCATTCATAAGTGACCAACTTTCAGAGTCCCTTTCTCCAACAAACCTACTTGTTACAACTGGCCCAAAAGGTCAATGATGAGGTGTGTCAGCTAGCATGTGGGATGAGAAGGCCTCAGAAATCTCCATCCAAAACCAGAATGGGCGGGTATTCCACCATTTCCGTTTTGCCTGTCTGCCAAGCTGAGCTCAGCCAACCTTAGAGCCTGTGGATACAGCGGCCTGGGTACTCATTTCTAGGTGTCTAACTTAGGCATTAGTAAACCATTCCCCATTTTTATAAATTGTCAAGGCTGGGGAATTCTATACATATCCCTTAAAGCAAGAGAGCGTTCTTGTTTCAGACAGACACGAAGTATGTTCAGGCTTCTTGTCCACATGGAATTCATTCGTTTCTGGTCTGGAAAGGGCTGAGTTGAGGTAATACCAAACCAAACCACAGAAAACTAGAAGGGTTGGACTAATAACAGGATCTCTACACACGTAATAAATACAACTTTTTATAAACATTTCAATTCTTTCATTAAATTACAGTGCCATTTGAGGTAGATGGCTCAATATGTGAAATTTAAGAATAGGGTTATTATAAATGCGTCTGTCCACTTTCCATCAAAACCACCTCTACCGCCACACAGAGTCACAAGATAAACAAGTGAGAGCATGATTATTTGCTTTGCAAAAAATATGCTTTATACGGTAATCCACTATAGAATTGCTCTCTGAATCGAGTATCCTATTGTATGTGTGTGTGTGTGTGTGTGTGTGTGTGTGTGTGTGTGTGTGCGCGTGTGTCTGTCTGTCTGTCTGTCTGTCCGTGTAACAGGACATCCTCCACACAGTTTCTGGTCACATGCCTTTGAGATCATTGGTTTTCACGTAAGCTTATATATCCAGACATGTACAATGATATTTTCAGCATAATCATGTTCTTCTCAGTAGTAATGAGAATTAAAAGACCACCCGGCTAGAAAAGCCTTTGGATCATGATGTGAATTTAATGTTCAATCCTAAATTCACTGGAAATTAGAATTTATCAGTTACGACAATGACCAGAAAGGTCTGGGTAGAGACCAAGATAGCAGTCTGAGAACTTGTGCTGACTGCCATTCTTCTTGCTCTGGTGGGGGGTGGGGGATGGGCCCTGTCTCTCTGATCCAATGTGATGGAAAATATGTTATTAGGGTTCTGGAGGGCCCTATCCTGTCTCTCCAGACAGTTGTGGTTTACTAGCATGTTCCAAGCTACTCCTTCCCCCACCCCCGAATATATACACACATACCATCCTGTGTCTTGGTAAGACTGCATGGCACATACCAAACCCAGCAACTGGGATCTCAAATCCAGTGGTTCTTATTGGTCTTGAAGTTTATTCACACAGGCAGCTTCAAAGATCATGGTTTCTCTTCAGAGACAAGTGGCCTGATTTTCCTAGAGTCTTCTAAAAAAAAGAAGACATTGGGAGCAGAAGGTCGTTGGAAACCCAGAAAGATGCCTCCTACATGGCCCCCTTTGAAAATCAAGCCAGAGAATTATTTGTACATGCCTGTATGTATTTACCTCATTGACAAACACTTATTGAACCTCTGTTCATGCCTGGCCTTGGGGTAGGCAGGCACTGGGCACATCTCAGAAGAAGAGACAGTTGAGGCCGTTGTCCCTAGGCAGAACAAAGGTAACTATATAAGTGAAACTTACAAATACAAAAGTAGAATAAAATCAAATATTGTAAAAGGAGACGCTCTGACCTACATGGAGACAGAAGTAGTCAGGTAATCCCCTCACCGAGCACAGGCCAAGTTCAGACGAGGAAGGGTGATGGAGATGGGAGTATTAAATACTCCTAGCAGAGGAAGCAGCAGGTGAGGCAGGCTCGCAGGGTGGAGACTCGCTCAGCTTCCACAGCTGGAATGAGGTAAGGCTGGAACTCCAATCTGAGTCTTGTGTCTCTGTATTACTAGCTGTTTCATGGAAGTGACCTGGGCACGGATGCTAAGGCCTAGGTTTTGTCCTCTGCTAGAAGTGGTCAGGACTCATCTCACCATCATGAAAGCTTCTCTTTACCCATTGAGCTGGGGTGGGGGTCCTGGAATTCACACTAGCCACTGCCAGCACATCAAATCCTGGTCATAGATGATGCAGAAACTCCATCTTACAGAGGCCTCTGGGCATCTCAACTAGAAGATGCTTTTCTTGTTCTAGTTCCTGAGCCAGGACAATTTGTACATGATGGAGGGGAAATACTTGATTTTATAAAGTTTTCAACCACATCCCCAGTTAACTCCATTTTATTGCCTAACATCATGAGACTAGTGGTACCTGGGCTGGTGGCCTTTTCCAGTGTATATGACTGAGTCCAAGGCTCTAGGCCTTCCCGATGCAGTACCCCAGCCACACGCCCTGCTCCTCTCCTCCTCTGGTGTCTTTCCACATGCTCCTCTTGATTCTTGGGACCCTGTTAGCTTCCCATTATTCAAGTATTCCTATCCTTTCTAATTCAGTGCCCTTAACATGTTCAGACTCTCAGTAGCTCTTATCCTCTTACACATAGCATGGAAATGTGTGAGAAGCCACTGTTCCTGATGCCTAGAAGCCGTGCTGAATAAATGTTTGCCTTCCCTTCAACACTGTTTATCCGCTCTTTGGAGTGTGCCATAGGGCTTAAAAGTAAAGACTCATCAGTCAGGCAAGTCAGATTTTTCTAATCTTTTCCTTTTCTGCTTTGTGAGCTAATTCAAGTTGCTCAACCTTCCTTAGTTCTCAGGCTTTTGGAATTATTATGAGGTTTCAATAAGATAATTTAATACATGTAAAAACAATAATTGCACAACACAGTAGAAAAGTGCATTGTTTGGACTGAGCTGCAGGGGGCACTGCTGATACAGTATGACGCGTGGCTTTCCTGGCGTTGCTACATAGAAAACTCCACCTGCAGCCTTACTTACCACCCATTCGACATGAAACTGGTTTTCTCTTCATCTATTTTGGACATGAAGAGCAAAGCATAAATGTTATATTCCAGAGTTAAGTGGAGAGCCCTTAAAAAAAGAAATCTGAAAGAGAAGCCATATAGCATGAAGCATGTGAGTTTCTCTTGTCTCTAGGATTCCCTCTTTCTCTGGTCACCAATCTCATTGTCCCCAGGGCTGCTCTACTCTCTTTAATACCCTGTGCAATGCATACCTGTAATCCCAGCTACTCAAGAGGTGAGCATTAGAACGGTTATAGTTCGAAGCCAGTTCAGTGAGATCCTCTTGTCTCCTCCAAGAATCCAGATGTTGTGATTTATACTGTTCTAGTTGTGTGTGACACAGTTTAAGAGGACTGTGATCCTTGGCTGACTCACAGTCTGACCTCTGAACAAGGCAGAGACAAAGTACTCCTGCTGGGTCCTTCTTTGCATGGCTGTTACATGCTAGCATTTCCAAGACCTTAGGAAACAACTATGAGAAGCAATTGCCAGCCTCCAAAACATTAATTTGTGTGTGTGTGTGTGTGTGTGTGTGTGTGTGTGTGTGTGTGTGTGTGCGCGCGCTCATGCAGCTACTAGGGCTTGAACTCAGGGCCCAAAGTACTCTTTTTTAGGTTAAAAAAATTTTTTTTTGTCAGTCCTGGGGCTTCAACTCAGGGCCTGAGCACTGTTCTTGAGCTTTCTCAAGGCCAGCGCTCCACCACTTGAGCCACAACACCACTTCTGGCTTTTTGGGGTATGTGGTGCCGAGGAATCCAACCCAGGGTTTCATGCATGCTAGGTAATCACTCTACCACTTGGCCATAATCCTGGCCCCTCTTCTTTAGATTTTTGTGTTTGCTGAGGGCTAGCACTCTACCACTTGAACCACATCTCCATGTCTGGTTTTTTGATGGTTTATTAGAAATAGAGTCCCGTGCACTTCGTTGTCCAGGCTGGCTTTGAATTGTTATTCTCAGACCTCAGCCTTCAGAGTGGTCATGATTACAGGCATGAGTCACTGGTGTCTGGTGAAAGCATTGTTTTATAACCCCACAACACATGTGTACCTGTCACCCTAAAGTCACAATCTTAAGGACAACTTTCCCCTATTCCAACTTTGCTAGCTCCCGTACCAGTTCTTCTGGAGGAGATTTCTGGAAGAGATCAGGTAGTAAGGTTTGGGGCTGGTTTTAGGAGACACAGGGAAAGTTTAAGGATATAATATTTTGCTCTGGGAGGAAGTAGAGGCAGTTCTGTGATTATGTTAATTAATCTTATTGCTGTTGTCTAAGAGAGATGAGTGGCATGCTACCAATTTTCAGTAAAGAAATGTCAACCTCTCATTCTAGCCACGAGAGGGGCCTATTTGGCTGTTTTGTGGTTTGGACTTGTGGTTATGTTTGCGTCTATGTTCAGATGAGATTACTGACAGGCCTTGTTTTTAGCCTCATCCACCATGATCAGAGTATCTTGTCTGATAGGGTTTTTTTGCCTTCAATAGAAGAGTGAGACTATGCTATGAGCATACCATATCATTTCCTACAGGCCTGAGGCCGCCTTTTCTTCAGAGGGCATATGTTTCAGGCCATACTCTAGCTAATGGCTACAGAAGAGAAAGACAGTATCTTGCCTGGGTGCCATACCTTGGTTCAGCCATCCCAAGGATAATTCTCTCCCTATCACAGCCCCATCTCTCCATGAGAAGGCTTCTGTTCCAATTATAAACAAGTCCCTGAGGAAAACATGTTTGCCATTTCCAGGTCTTTCTGACCCATGCTAGGAAGTAGGCTCTGTAGCCCTCATGCTTCATACACATGATACATGGCCATCTTTGTTCTCCTCTCTTGGATGCAGGTCCTTCTTTGACTGTGGTCCCCTGTCCTGCCATTCACCTCTGTGTGGTAGACTCAAGTTAGTGACCCTAATCCACCTCACTTCCTTTGGGAATCAATTCACAACAATGGCCATTGTTCATTATTTGATGGCTGTGTTCAGGGAACATCGTATGTGTCACTGCATGTAAATCATACCATGACTTTTTGGTGACTGTTCTAGCACTTGAACTCGGGGCCTAAACACGATCTCTTAGCTTTATTGCTCTACACTAGCCCTTTCTGACACGGGAGCCACCACAGTCCCACTTCTGGCCTTTTTGTTGGTTAAGTGGAGACGAGCATCTCACCTCGTGAACTTCCCTGGCTTTGGATCACATTTCTAAGATCTCAGCTTCCCTAGTGGCTAGGATCAGAGATGTCCACCAGTATTGTCCAGTCTGTGACTTCTGAAGAACATTCCTAGAGCCATTTCGCAGATGAGGAAGCTGAGGTTCCTAAAAGGTCACTTGGCCATGTCCTAGTAGTAGAGCTCCAGGTCAGATCCATAGCTGTGCTCACCTAAGATGGAGCCTGTCTGCTACACTAAACTTGCCTGTGGTTGTTCCTCATTCTAGGGACTTTGTTCTCCCTGGTGTCTTACCTTTCCAGCATCCTCTCTGGCAGAATGCCCTGGATTAGTCAGAAAATGCCTCTGTGACTGGCTGGCTCTGACATACCCACCGAACACCGTGTGGCTATGACACCAAAGCCATGGGGACTCATGGTTTCGGATCTTTGTTTCCAAGCTCCCTTCTCTGGTTGGAGAAGGTGCCTGGGCAGGCCTGCACTGCCTTCACACCTAGAGACAATTGCACTTGGCCTCAAGATTATGGGCTACATGCTCTCCTTTCCCATCTCATTCTTCAGTGCTTCCAGAAGAAGCCTGCGGACTTGGATGCCCTTGTGTATGCCCATGAGCCCAGGAAAGATTGTTTCCACCAGTCTTGCCAAGTTCTACCTCAAAAAGGAGCTCAGGAGGATGCTAAGTGAGCTGTCTGATAATACCAAAGACACGAGAGAACATTCCTGGCATTCTCAAACCAGAGGGAGGTGTCTACGACTGTAGCTTTGGATATGGTAGAGCCCCTTCAGGGAGCTAGGTAACTTGGTGTTTCAGGGGAACTGAAGGTTTGCAAATCTGGCTGGGCGTTGGTCGTTCCACAGTCAGATATGGTTTTCGTAGAAAACAGGAAGTGCTCTGAAGTTGCAGTTGGATGCATTTGTTTTAGCTCCTTAGCAAAGTTGTGTTGAACAAAACAAGCTTGATGCCCAGCCTCTTTGATACCCTGCCTTCAGCCCTTCAAGTCAGGAAATATGCTGTATTATAATCCCTGAATTATATCTCAGAAACTTGGTTGATTTTTTTTTTGGTGTTGATATGAGGGGCTTGAACTCTGGGCCTTTTGTTCTTTCTTGGCTTTTTTTTTCAAGGCTGGCTCTCTGGAAGGAACTGGAAAGTCAAAAATGCTACATGCCTAGTATTCGGTACTTAGTAGATGTTCAATAAATAGAGTATATGTTCCATTATGTTGATTGAAACAGGACCCAAAGTCTTATGGAATGCCTGGTTGTGGAAGATTCTCTAGAAATTTTAATTCAATCAATTCCTGGTCCATGACAGAGCAATAAATAATGACCAAAACATGAATTTCACTGTTCTTTCCAAGGAACTAGAGAAAAATCATGTCATCCACCATCAAGCTTCCATATCCTACCTGTTACATAAATGTTTGTCTCTCAGAAAATGTAACTAAACTTGTGTAGGTAACTAAACTTGTGCAGGATCTGCAAAAGGTTTAGCTAAAAGGTAGATAGATTGTGGTAAAGGTATTTTTCACTTCTATAGTGATATAAGGAGCCTTCATACTTCTAACTCAGAGGTGATGTAAATAACTGATAGAGTGTCTGTCGAGCATCTGAGATTGGGATGGGAGGAAGATGAGGTGGTAAATGGTGTGAGGAACCCCAAAACACACGGCACCATTGCTTCACACCTAAAATCTAGCTACTCAGGAGGCTAAGATGTGAGGATTATGATTTGGGCAAAAAAGTCTTCAAAAAGTTAGCAAAAATCCAGAAGGAAAGACATAGCTCCAGTAGTAGAGTGTCAGACTTGACTGAAAAAGCCAAGCAAGGCATTGAGTTTAAGCCCCAGAATGGGTACAAGAAGAAAAAAATTTATATAGCTAGCATCATGGGTGGGTACCTACAAAACACAGCCTTTGTACTGAGGTTCTTCAAATTTTAGCAGTGAGTTTGACCAAAGGTCACCTAACTGCAAATGAAGAGGGTGTTACATGCAAATGAAGAGTGTATTTTCAGAAAGACTAGAGATTCAGAAGGAAAATATGTTTGTTTTCAAGGAAATAGTGTGTGTGTGTGTGTGTGTGTGTGTGTGTGTGTGTGTGTGTGTGTGTGTTTAATGATCTTTAAACAGAAAAGACTTCAGTAGTAGTTAACACTAGGGGTTAGTTGGGTGTTCTGAACAAAGCCATATTCTCCTGCAGGTCTGCAATTGAAATGTAGTGAATAGAAGATGGCTGTCTGGGCTCTGCTTGTCTTTCTGGCTCACAGTCACACCAAGGTCCTCTAATGCTTTTAAATTTGTTGTCCTGGAACTTCCTTCAGCCTTATGTACTTGGCTTCCTTGTCCCCTTTCTGCCGAAGCCACATATATTTAAATATAGGATGGCCACAGAGGAATACCCCTTCAAAATATCTCCACTGGAGGTACAGCCATCAGCTGCTGAGCAAAGCAATAGGAAACCTCCTGGCATTTATATATGTATTCATTAGGTTAGTTTTCCTCATTCAGCAAGTCTGTGTAACTCTAGCACATCTCCAGGCCTTGGCCTCCATGTCACTATTGTGCCCCTAAAAAATAGGGCATCACTCCCACTGTTCCTATGATGCCATCACTCTGTGTTTGGCTGTTTATAGACTCATCTGCTATCCATAACTTGCCAGAAAGTGGATTGGTGACAAGAATCGTGTCCACAGGATTGGCTGTGATACATCACAGAACTGACTTTGTGGCATCATGGAATTGGCTGTGTGGTATCATGGGATAGGCTGTGAATGTCAGGTGATTGGTTATGTGGGGTCTAGTAGAATGGCTGGTTCAGACACTAGCTTGTATCAACACATCATGACTGAATGATGACAGATAAATGAATGAACATATCTCAGCTGCACCCACTTGGCTGGATCGGCAGCCAGAAGGGATTTTGTAGAAATGTAGTCCTTTTGGTGTTGAACAAACCACCCAGTGTAACTGCTGGTATGTTTTGTTTACTCATCCCTTGATGGTCTGTCTTTTGAGAACAGGAAATTTCTCTTTGAAATCTGGACAGAAGAAACACATGTGTGCTTCCATGTGTGGGAAGTATCCAAGAAGTCTGTTTTCTGAGCAGAAGCTATTTACAGAATGAAAATGCTTGGGCAATAAAGAAAAAGTGGCAATAATGCAATCTACTTGTGCTGCCAGACCACCAAGGATTTCTTGGCAAATATTAGCTAATATGCAGCCCTTTGCTTGCTATTAAGATTTACTGATTTCAATAGAAAGGAACCTAAACACACACACACACACACACACACACACACACACACACACAATACACACAAACAACTGGGCATGTTACATAACCCAGACACCAGGAACGATCTCTAATCACCAAGAAAGTACACACTGGCTCTGTCTGTGGTCAGATTAAGTGCCATTGTCTAAGCAAAGTAGGGTATGTGTAATGATGTATCTGCCATGTGAATGATGGGTTTGGTTGGTGGATGAATTTGTCCTGTATCTTTGCTTACTCTCAGTGGATTTTTTTCACTTTTAGAGCAAATAGATTATTGGTTAATTCAGTACATGTAAAACACAACTTCAGTAAAGGCCAGTTTTCCCAGAATAAATCCAACAATAAAGGTTCTCTTTACCGTCTTAGTTTCTTACAGAACAATGACCATTTGTTGTAGAAAGAGATTAACCTGGTTATTTGGTTTCTTCCTGGTGTGATTTAACAACTACATCTCTCTACGTCTCTCCATCCACCTGTACAATTGTGAACTCTTGGAAAATTCATTATCTCGATGTGTGTTAGAGAAATGGCAGGGAGATTGGTGATAACTAGTTTATTTCTGGCCAAGTCATTTGGCATGACTTTGGAACAGCGAGAGAGCAAGAGAGCGTGGCAAAGGAGAAGAGGGCAATCTAGCTCAGCTCCCAGGGACTTTAGCTGGTGCTTTGTCATGTCTTAGCATGACGGTATTCAAGCCATGTGAGATTTGGGGAAAAAAAAATATATATATATATACCCAGCTCAGAACAGGGTCTGAGAACAACCTCTTGCTTTGGTTTAAAACCACACAACTGCACCGCTGAATTAGTGTTTGGCAAGCTAATTCAAGTTAGTTAGCATCAGTCCACTGGTTGAAGCCTGTGATAAATCTGGCTGGGCCTAAATGATGCCGTCAGGCTTTGACCCAGCTCCTAATGCTGCCACATCCTTGCTTGTTCCAGCCATGGATGCTTCCAGCGAGAGTGTGTCTAGGACATTGGTAAGTTCAGACCATCTGGGAAAGCATCAATGGTGATAAATTGCTTTTGCTTTACTCTCTTACTTTTTTATTTTATGAAGGCTGTCATAGAAACCCAGACTTCTCCAAGAGAGAGATCAGGAAATTCCAGAGGGCTGAAGGAGAAGGATGGCAGGGAAGAAAAGCTTAGAAACTAGAGTATTAGAAATCATCTGACAAAGAGAAGGTTCGTTCGCTCATGGTTTCCAATGGAAAGATTTTTTTTTTGTTTCTTTTGTTGTTGTTTATTTTTTGTGGGTCATGGGGCTTGAACTCTTGGCCCTGGGTGTTGTCCCTGAGCTCTTCAGTTCCAGGCTACCATCCTACCCCTTGAGCCACAGGCCCACTTCCCATTTCTAGTGATTAATTGGAAATAAGAGTCTTGTTCTTTAGTGGCCAGTCTGGCTTTGAACCGAGATCCTCAGATCTCAGCCTCCTGAGTAGCTAGGATTCCAGGCGTGAGCCCCAGTGTGTGGCTTCAGTGGAAAGCTATATAAGTAGTTTGACCATCTACATACCTTAGAGAGGGCATGAGTCCCCAGTTGGTATAGGCCAGGATGTTCAGAGGAGACCTCGGGGGAAGGAACCTGCATCTCTCTCTTTGCATCACACCTGGGGCCATCCCCTCATCCCCTCTGGTGACTTGAGGTTACTGAGAGCGGGGCAGGGCCCTCTGAGGGTGTGCAAAACAAGCCTGTGTCTCCATCATGTCTTCAGTCCTAATCCCTCCCATTTTTCTAATCACCACATCTGTGATTTTTCTCTCTACTACTTCTGCAGAGCACTGGCTTTCTGTGTTTTCACCTGTGTCAAAGCTAGGAAGGAGATGCTGGAACACTGGAATATCACTTTGGGTTTACAAGCTATCACTTTAGTGGGTTTCGCTTCCCGGTTTTTATGACCAAATACCTTTTTTTTTTTTTAAAGAGGGGGATTTTGAAATCTATTTCAAAAATCTATTTGCATTGGAAGAAAAAAATACCACAAAGATATTGCTAACCATAATGGACACACCTTTGAATTTCTTTGGCATAGGAGAAGATGTGGTCTGGTGTTTGTAGGACTCCTGGGTTTCACCGGTATTGGCTGTTTATGGGGAAATTCCCTTTACTATTTTTCTGTAAAACAGAAGTCACAAAAGAAACCATTGAATAGATTGTGTGTGTGTGTGTGTGTGTGTGTGTGTGTGTGTGTGTGTGTGTGTGTGTGTGTGTGTATGCTAATACTAGGTTGAACTCAGGGCCTGGGTGCTGTCCCTTTTTTTTTTTTTTAAGTTTTCAAGGCTAGTACTCTAGTACTTGAGCCATAGCTCTGCTTCTAGATTTTTTTTTTTGCCAGTGTTGGGGCTTGAATTCAGGGCCCAAGCACTGTCTCTGGGCTTTCTCAAGCTAGAGCTCTACTACTTGAGCCACGGTACCACTTCTGGCTTTTTCTATGTATGTGGTACTGAGGAATGAAACCTGGGCCTTCATGCATTCTAGGCAAGCACTCTACCACTAAGGCAAACTCCTAGTATTACTTCTGGATTTTACAGGTTGTTTGGAGATAAAGAGTCTCATAGAGTTTCCTTCCCCCAGCTGGCTTTGAACCATGATCCTTGAACTTAGCCTCCTGTCTAGCTAGAATTATAGACAACAGCACTCAACTTCAGATTGTGTTTTGAAGATCTGAATTCCTTCACTGAGTAGTTCTACATAGACTGACATCTTAGCACATAATGAAAAGAAAAGTCTAGAAACAGGCTTGCATGTCCACAGAGAAAGCCGGAGCCTTGTTCTAAATACTACTGAAGTGGAAAAAAAAAACAACACTTTTTTTTTGGTACCAATACTGGGGAAACAAATACTTAGGCACTTGAACAGAGCTTCCTGTTCTCACTTGAATTGCTTTCTAGGCTGGTGTTTGACTATGGGAGCCCTATCTCCAGTCTGACATTTTGTTGGTTATTTTGGAGATTGAGTCCACTGGCTTTACTGCTTAGGCTTTCTTGGAACTTGCAGATTCAAGCTTTCTGAGTAGTTGAGATATGAGATGTGAATCACCAGTGCCTGGTACAAAATGGATTTTCACCAATATTGTGCTTGTCTTAAAGTATTTTAGGAAAATCTCTCTTTAGAGTGGGGAAGTTGACCATTAAGGGTGCTGTGGTAGGCGTCCTGTTGGGGTGGAGACAGGGAGCTTTATGTTTTAGCTCTCTTGTTGTTCGTTTGCTCCATGACTTTGGATAAGTCATGTAAAATTTCTGAGGCTTGCTTCCTTTATTCGACAAATGACGGTGCTGAATTGAGTCAGAATTTCTCATGATATATGAGTATCAGTAGCAGGACACCAGACATTTTAGGTAGTATGTTGATATATTGATGAATATTCATCCCTCTCTCTCTCCTTCCCTTCCTTTCTTTTTCTCTTTCTTCACGCACGTGTGTGTGTGTGTGTGTCCTTGAACTTGAACTTAGGGCCTGAGCACTGTCCCACGGATTTTTTTGCTCAAGGTGGCACTCTACCATTTGAGCCACAGCACCCTTTCCAGTTTTTTCTGGGAAGTTAATCAGAGATAAGAATCTCACTTGCCTTCCTGCTACTGATGAGATCCTCAGATCTCAGCCTCTTGCATAGCTAGGATTACAGGCATGAGCCACCAGTGCTTAACAGAATGTTCCTTTTTTAAATTACAGATATATTATATATATAAATATAAATATATATATATATATATAGAGAGAGAGAGAGAGAAAGAGAGAGAGAGAGAAAGAGTTGTATGAATTTTGAACTTACTTGCTAGCTAAGCACTCTACCATTTGAGTTATGTCCTCTGGTCCTTTTTTAATTTAGGTTATGTTTTAGAGATCACTTCCCACATTTTTGCCCCCGGCTGACCTCAGACCAAGATCCTTCTACCTCTTTTCCTGAGGAGCTAGGATTACAGACATGTATGACCATTCCTAGATTGTACTTGAGACAGAGTCTCACTGCCTTTTTCCTGGAGCTGCCTTCCACCTGTAACTCTCTCATCTCAGCTCTGAAGTAGCTGGGGTTACAAGCACACACCACACCACTGTACTCAGAACTTACTTATTCTTACATGTCACAAAAATGTAAATAGTACTTCAACTTATGATTTCATAATCACTGCTAAGTGGAAGACTAAAAATTTTAAGGGCAGGAGATTTAAGTATAATATAAAATAAAGAACAGGTCATAACTGGCTATCACAAACATTTTTTTCAGGTTCCCTTTGATGATAGAAATCAGGAAATTCTTGGCTATATTATTTTTTAGTTTCCTTCAACTCACATCTCTGTCATAATTTTCGCATTTAGGGAATATGATCAGCCAGTGGCAAGTTTCTACTGAGGATAGCATGGTGGCATCCATTAGCATGCCTACATTCTGGATGGTCTATTCAAACATAGGTAGCTCTGTCTGTTTCCTAGCTCACTACTGCTAGACAAAACTCTTATTTTCTTTTCGTCCGCTGTGTTTGCAGATCACGATGTTCAAACATCTCCGCAAGTGGTTTGTCGCTCACTGTTTTGGGCGTTCTCGGCAAAGAACACGACTCGTTTCCAAAGATGGAAGGTGTAACATAGAATTTGGCAATGTGGATGCACAGTCTAGGTTCATATTCTTTGTGGACATCTGGACCACAGTGCTGGAGCTCAAATGGAGATACAAAATGACAGTGTTCATCACGGCTTTCTTGGGAAGTTGGTTTCTCTTTGGTCTCCTGTGGTACGTGGTAGCCTACGTCCACAAAGATCTCCCCGAGTTCCATCCAGCTGACAATCACACTCCTTGTGTGGAGAACATTAACGGTATGACCTCAGCCTTTCTGTTTTCTCTGGAAACTCAAGTGACCATCGGGTATGGATTCAGGTGTGTCACAGAACAATGTGCCACTGCCATCTTTCTGCTCATTTTCCAGTCCATTCTTGGCGTTATCATCAATTCATTCATGTGTGGTGCCATCTTAGCCAAGATCTCCAGACCCAAAAAACGTGCCAAGACCATTACATTCAGCAAACATGCTGTGATCAGTAAGCGGGGTGGCAAACTCTGCCTTTTAATCCGAGTGGCCAATCTTAGGAAGAGCCTTCTTATTGGCAGCCACATATATGGAAAGCTCCTGAAAACCACAGTTACTCCGGAAGGAGAGACCATTATTTTGGACCAGACCAACGTTAACTTTGTCGTCGATGCAGGCAATGAAAATTTGTTCTTCATCTCCCCACTGACAATCTACCACGTCATTGACCACAGCAGCCCATTCTTCCACATGGCAGCAGAAACTCTTTCCCAGCAGGACTTCGAATTAGTGGTATTTTTAGATGGTACGGTGGAAGCAACCAGTGCAACTTGCCAAGTCCGCACATCTTATGTCCCAGAGGAAGTGCTGTGGGGCTATCGTTTTGTTCCTATCGTCTCTAAGACCAAGGAAGGGAAATACCGAGTCGACTTCCATAACTTCAGCAAGACAGTAGAAGTGGAGACGCCTCACTGTGCTATGTGCCTTTATAATGAGAAAGATGCTAGAGCTAGAATGAAGAGAGGCTATGATAACCCCAATTTCATCTTATCAGAAGTCGATGAGACTGACGACACGAAAATGTAGCAGTGGATTTTTCAACAGGAGGAAGTCTTCAGGTACGTAGGTGACAGAAGCATTATACATCAGTCAGCATTTGGAGGGTCTGGGAGTAGAACAAGAACTGGCTACGACTACTGGTACCATGACCCACAATCCATGATCCGACAGGACTCAGAGCCCTGCCACGTTAGAGCATGTGGTGCTTTCGTGTGAAACTGCATATGGAAACCAGAGGAGCTCACTAGAAATCTTGAATATGATTACTGGAGATCATATATAATATTGATATGGAATAGATAAAAATCATCTGTCCTTCTAGCTCATGGACAGTCTGAAGGAGATATTTTTGTCGTATAGGCTTCTTGAAGAATTTTGAAGTTTTAGATAGGATCAGAAAGACAACTGTATGTTTGCTTTTGATTCTAGTTAGAAGAAAAATGTTCCTTTCATTTTGATGATGACTTTGATCAGGGAAGAAAACATCTCCTGACTTAGGGGATGTGAACTAACACATCAATGGCAATCAGAGTGGTTATGAAAAGAATGGCTGAAAATCCAATCTTCTCCAGCTCTGGTGTTCCATCTCTGGAGCCTTCACTGGAGTCTGGGTCATGTGGGGAGAAAAAGGACAGGGAAGACAGAGCCCAGCCACTCGACACCATCCCATACCCATGTTGGAGAAGAATCACATGACTGGGATTTGTTCTGTGACCTATTCAAATACTGTGGCCCACATTGGGCTTTGGTCCAAATAATCTCCCATGGTACAGTTAGACAGAGGCTGAATCTAAACTGTCGACCCTCAAGGAACATCTTTCTGCAAGGTACAGTGCTTCTGTTGAACACTTTAGTGATAGTTCCTTCAGTTTGCAACAGATGAACTAAGGTACTACAAATATGTTTTAAAAAAAAGTATTTCTTGCTTTTCAAGATGGCAATGGGGGCTGTGGACCTACAGTCAGCCTGGGAGAGGGGTGCAATGATAACTTGGTATTTCTCTGCCTATAGCTTGTATTAAAATCCTATGTCTGAAAGAGAAGTAGAAAATACAGCTGATATGGCCTCACTGGACCTTGTTAGATATTCCTGTCTCTGAAAGCCAACACCACATCTTTTCTTCTTCTTTTTTTTTTTCAAAAAGGAATCAACTCAATTATTTCCCTACCTGCATTATTTTGAACATCATTTGGAAAAAATGGAATTTTAAACTGCTTAGGAATTTTAAAAATGTGTTCAATGTGTTAATTAATAAAGTTCTAAAACTGCATGCGCTTTCCAAAAGTGTCCTTAAATTACACATTAACCAACAAGGCAAGTGGGAAATACAATCTTACTGAGGGTAAATGTTCTCCTGGAAGAGTAGAACTAGTGGAGAGGAGGGAAATTGAGGAAATAGGGAGAAGTGAGGTAGGTTGAAGACCACCCCTTCCTGTCTAGCTCCATCAAATCTCTCCAATGTTGAGTCTTGGCAGCCACAGAGGGAACACAGGCCATTGTTGGTAGAGATGGCTTTGTTTTTCCAGGACCAGAATGATTTTGTTCAGATCCATCTGCACATTCTTCTCCTGACCTCAACCTGAGAACTAAGATGGGATTAGGGTCTCATATCTTGTTAGTAGTGTTGTGGTAAGCATACACACGTTGACTATGATTCTGTGGCTATAAGCAGTTATGAAGCACAACTTAATTTGCTGACAAGGCCAAGAATCAATATTGCAAGCTTCAGGGAGTAGGAATTTTCCGCTGGCCTGTTGTCATGAGGCTTTATCACTCTGTAGCCCTTTATGAACTGGTAGAAAAATGAATTCATTCAAGCCAGGCATATAAGTGGAGTAAAAGGCTGTAGACTGATCCATTTCTTTTGTTAAAGGAACTGGAAAAGGGGAATGTTTCTGATCAGTATATTTCTGGGCTATTCTCATGATAAGTATTCCTTCATTAAGATCAAGGGATCTTGGCACTGATGGCTCACACCTATAATTCTAGCTACTCAAGAGGCTGAGTGCTGAGGATCTCAGTTCAAATTCAGCCTAGGCAGGAAAGGCCATGATACTCCTATTTCTAAATTAATCACAAAAAAAGCTGGAATTGGTGCTGTGACTCTAGTGGTAGAGTAGTAGTCTTGAGCAAAAGGAATCCAGGGACAATGCCCAGGACCAGAGTTCAAGTCCCAAGACCAGCAAAAATAATAATAGCAAAGTGCTCCCATTCTTGTTCTCTCTGTCTCTCTGTCTCTTTGTGTCTGTCTCTGTGTCTCTGCCTCTCACTCTCTGTCTCTCTTTCTCTTTCTCTCCCCCCCTTTCTTTTGTGCTGGTACTATGGCTTGAACTCAGGGCTTCACAGTCTTCATTCAGGGTTGGTGCTCTACCACTTGAGCCACATCTCTAGCCTAACATTTTGCTGATTACTTGGAGATGGGATCTCTTAGAACTTTCTGCCCAGGCTGCAGAGATAGGATTACATATATGAGCTACTACCTCTGGTGTCCAACTGAAGTCTCCTCTTTAACATAAATTTCCATCAAATCTCTAGCACTCATGAATATACATTCACCAAGGTCCTTTAAGAAATGGATCTTGGGACTGGTAACTTGGGATAGTTCTTAGGGATAGTTAGAAACCCCCCACCCAGCTCAAGATAGAGACCATTGGGTATTTGGAGAGCTGGGATTAATGAGGGCTCACATATGCAGTGAATGAAGAAAATAGGAGAAACAGAGGGGAAGCAAGCTTGCCAACAGGTAAGCTTTATTCCAGTGTAGAAACATTTCCCCAGCTGCCTCTAACATATCAGTGTTACTATTGTTATAGGTATGCCATGCTGTTCTACTTCCTGATTTATCCATTTCAAAAGCCTGTCGGTATTTCTTATCCCTCTAAGAAAAACTCCATCCCATATTGTGTTATTATACTCATGTTTTCCTGGGTACAGATGCTCCTTCATTTCTCTGTTGTCATGGGATTTGTCTAGGACTTAAGAGATGCCATCTTTAATAAGGGTAAGAGGAAAAAAATCTCCTAAATGGCCAAGTCAAAGGAATGAGATGATCAATGAAGAGTAACTGTTTAAACCTCTAAAAGGCAGGCGTGACACAGACATTGAACCTTAGGGATAAACTTCCTAAGTGGATGGCAGGTTTGGTTGTGAAAGAATTCTCTTTCAGATTGATCTTAAACCAAGAGATGGTGTTCAACAGGATGCTTCTGTGAATAGCATGGAGACTCATCCCCTGTCTAGAACAAACAGAGGAAAACCTCTAATGGAATGAAGGCAAATGAACCTTTGGGCCCGCCCCTGGGCCGTTACTGTCTGCCATTACAGGAAGTGTGTGTCAATCAAAGCTTGACAGGAGAGATAGAGCATTTTATTTTGGAAGCCAGAAGTTTGAGAACAATGACTGGAATTTCCTCTTTCTGTCCAGTAAGGGCTGTTTGTCATTGGGGAGATAAAAGTCCAGGGGTAGGGAATAAAGGTTATCGGGAACTGTGCAACCCAGAGCCCTGGGGGTTGGGGGGGGGGGACAGGCATGGTGGGAGGAGGGGTTATGGAGGAAATCTATTTCAATGCTTGTCATTAAGTTTCCATTAAAAGAACATTCAGTTAGGAATTCAAAAATAATTTAATCTCCCCAACCAGATGCACCCAGCTGGACTCTTTGGAGCTGAGCCTGGGGGTGATTTGAACACTAACTGCAAGGGCTAGAAACTTAGTATGTGTCTCTCCCTCCAGTACCTCCCTGTCTATGGAATGTTCTAGAAGACCCAAGTATCTTTCACACTAGGGAGAAACACCAGCATTTGTGCTGTAGTACAAAGCATAGTGTAGGGGCATTCACTAGGTTTTCATACACCTTGGGTTGAGCCTTCTGCATCCGTTTCCTCTCTTCATAGGTGCCATGATCCTATGTCGTCAGTGGTATAATCAAAACTATTTTTTACATGAGGCAGGTGGAATGGGGAATTTATCAGAGCTATGTGCTAGTAACTGGCAGGGCAAGGACTCAAAATCCATCAACTGAGTCTTGGAAGACCATTCATTTAAAGTCACCAGAGGGGTTGAGGATTTCGCTCAGCAGAAGAACCCTTGCCTGGCAAGTCAAGGCCCTGAGTTTGGTCTTAGCACTGGGGAAAAAAAAAGTCTCCGGAGTCACAGCCTCAGAGAAGAATCCCTAGGGAGATCCTGAAACCCCTAAAGGGTGCAGGGTCATGGCCTGAGTTTATACTCTGGGAGAAAGTACTTGGTACTTAACACAGGTGAGAGCCCCTGGCTGGCGCTTTACAAGCACCTGGGGATTACCTGGTCTAGGAAAAGGAAGTGATTTTCTATTTTTTTTCCTAAGGAATCTGCCCTGTGGGTCTCCAGAAGTATCATGGGTATCCTGTAGGGTTTACATAAACTAATACTAATACTAATAATATAAATGATGATTTCTGTAAAAATCCCGTTTGAGATCTAGTTTTCATAGAATGTAAGAACCCAGTTTTAGATATAATTTTTAGACCCTTAGTTCTTTCCCCACATGAGATGATGTAACCTGTGTTAGCCCCACCCCTGGTCCTGAACTGCTCATACCTCTGGCCTCCAGCAGCAGCATCACAAAGCTGTCCACCCAGATCCAATCACAATTTGTTGACCCCCCCACCTGCTATGTGGTATCTCTGATGTCCAGCGACAGCTACGTAAGTGCCCCCCCATGGCTCTAACAGTAATCTCGTGAAATTGTTTACAAAAACTCCTCATGAAAATTGCTTATGAAATTGCTTATGAGGCCAACTGCAAATTCTGCTTCTGTGAATCAGGTTGTTTGCAGGCAGGATAAGGGAATATAGAAGGCTCCACAAAAGGCCTGTTGAAATGTGAAAGTTCCAACATGGGGAAATTACAGTGTGGGCAAAAACTGTAAATGAGACGAATGAAGGAAACTAAGCATAACTAGCTTATTATTACCTTTACAATTAGCTTGCATACTTTTTAGATTGTTACCAGGAAATTCCAGGAATACAGGGCTTCAAGGTAAATGGGTATTTAGTAAAATCAGTTACAAAAATTGAACAGTCTTGGAATGTGAACCTTGTTCTGTTTGATGATCGATACTTGTTATCGAAATTGTTTTAATGATTTATGACATATGCCTGAATTGTAATTGCTATCATTAACTGCTGACTTCTGCTTCTGTAACTTCTCTTGCTTGCTTTCTTGCACGTATTCACCACCTGTACTTGGTGTATAGCCTAGTGGTAGAGTGCTTGCCTAGCATGCATGAAGCCCTGGGTTCAATTCCTCAGTACCACATAAACAGAAAAAGCTGGAAGCAGTGCTGTGGCTCAAGTGGTAGAGTGCTAGCCTTGAGAAAGCTCAAGGACAGTGCCCAGGTCCTGAGTTCATGCCCTGGGACTGACAAACAAACAAACAAGCAAAAAATAACCCCAACTCTACTCACTGGAAGGCCAGCACTGTGCTCTACAATCTAACTAGTGGTGGGGTGCAGGGGAATCCCATGCAGCTGATTGAAACTCCTGGCTACTTTGAGTATTGGGTGTCTCCTTGATTTTCAGAATACATAAACTTACAGAAAATATGTCTATGTGTATGAATACATACAATGTTCTTTCTAAACATATACATATACACATATACAAAATTAAAAATTATACACAATATTTTATTTCAATCTAAGGTGGAACAGATATGACTTATTCTAGGCAGTGGAGAAATGGAGTCTTCATTCTCCTTGGGGGATTTTCCATTCACTTCTGTATTCCTATTGCCAATGTAATTCCTCAGAGAGGCAATGAACAGCTTTTGAAAATATGAACAAAGAAATAACTGATTTGCTCAAGGCATATATGGCTGAATGGATTAGAACCCATACCTAGTCCAGGAATGTTTTTTCCCTTTTATGCCAGTCCCAGGGCTTGAATTCAGGGCCTGAGCACTATTCTTGGGCTTTCTCTAGTCTACAGCTCTACCACTTGAGCCACAGCACCACTTCTGACATTTTTTGTGTATATGGTACTGAGGAATTGAACCCAGATCATCATGCATGGGGGGGGGAGGAGGAAGGAAAGAAAGGAAGAAAATGGAAAGAAAGAAGGAAAGGAAAGAGGGAGGGAGAAAGGGAAGGGAAGGGAAAGGAAGGGAAAGGAAGGGAAGGAAGGAAGGAAGGAAGGAAGGAAGGAAGGAAGGAAGGAAGGAAGGAAGGAAGGAAGGAAGGAAGATGAAAATGAATGGTGGCTTGCTAAGGCAGCAGGAGCAATGGATTACCCTGGTACCCGGGTAGCAGATGGTACCCATATCTTATGCTTCGCTGGTGATGGGGGGAGGAGAGGCTCTGACAAAGATCAGAGTAGAGTCCTTGAAACAAATGACAACACCTCACAGGCCAACTCTATGAGCAGGGGAGGGTTTGAGTGGAAGCCTGTTTCTTAGACTCCAATTCAACTCACAGGATCCTCATTTGGGATTTATTGTGAGCTGGACTCTAGAAATGCCAGAATGAGGATGGAGAGCTCCTGCCCAGTCCACAAATGACCCTGGGACTTTAACCAGTGTGGGATCACTACCACATTACCCTTTGATCACAGGTCCAGGCCAGCCTAGACCTATCTCTAAAATAACCAGCAAAATGCTGGTGGAAGTGGCTCAGGAGGCAGAAATCTGAGGATCAAGGTTCAAAGCCAGCCCAGGCAGGAAAGGGAAACCCTGATCTCCAATTAACTATCAAAAAGCCAGACGTGGAGGTGTGATTCAAGTGGTAGAGCACTAGCCTTGAGCAAAAAATGCTTGGGGGACACAGAGTTCAAGCTCCGGGACCAGCACTCACTCATACACAAATCCAACAGCAAAACAGCAGGGCCGGAGGCATGGCTCAAGAGGCAGAGCACTAGCCAATCTAGCAAACTTAAGGCCCTGAGTTCAAACCCTAATGCCGCTACCAAAACAAAATCAATCATGTTAACCCTACTGTTAACAATTATAATTGTTAATTAGCTGATATTTAAATATTGATAATATACTCTTCCAGGGTTGAAAGCTATGGTAATAACTCATTGTTAGTACATTCAAGATTGAAGATATCTTCGACAAGATACTAAACCAGTTTAATAGAATTAGGTTCATTTCCTTCCGTCTTTTTCCAATTTTTAGGTGGTTGATTATTTCTTTTAATTTTGACTTAAGTTCTTCTGTGTGGTGCTGGGAATCAAACCCAGGTCCACACAATTTAGTTTATGCAAGGAATTGATACGATTAAAAAAAATCACAGAATAGGCTTTAGGAAAGACATTTCTCTTCCTCTGCTCTGTGTCTTTCCCCTTTTCCTTATGTAAAGCTAACCATCCTTATTGTTTATTATGATGCTATTCACTGTTTTTTTAAGTTTTATTATATTTACAAACAATCATGTATATTTGTGAGATGAGGCGTGATGTGTTGGTACATATTGTGGAATGATCAAATATGATTAAGTTACACCGAGATCTGGGCTAGTTTGAATCTAGCCCAGACAGGAAAGTCTGAGTCTCTTATCCCTGCTTAAGCACCAAAAAAACCTTAACTAGAGCTGTGGCTCAAGTGGTAGAGCACAGAAGCTCAGGGACAGTGGCCAGGCCCTGAGTTCAAGTCCCAGGACTGTCACAAAAAGAAAAAGTAAGTGTCACAAAGCTGCATGTCAGAGACTCATAACTTTAATTTTAGCTACTCACAAGGCTGAGTTCTGGAGGATGGAGGTTCAAATCCAACCTGGGAAGAAAAGCCCATCAGACTCCATTTCTAATTGCCAGCAAAATGGCGGACTAGAGATGTTACTCAAATGGTAGAGCACCATCCAGGAACCATAAAGCCAATGAACAGTGTGAGCAAGCCCCAGTACTGCCATACACACACACACACACACACACACACACACACACACACACACGCACACACACACACAGATCAAGGATGTAGGGGCAAATATATAGACCTAGTTCAAAATGCTAGTACTACCAATAAAAAATTCTAGGGGAAACAAAGTCTGGGAACCTTTCTTGGCAGAAGTACAAGGGTCAATGTAGTATGGAGGTGAAGTTTGAAACAGGGAAAGGTGAAAGCAGAAAGACGAACCAGCAGGCAAGCTCATATCCAAGGCCATCACAGAAGCATTGAAATGTTCCATGGACATGGAGTTATGGGAAAAGGGCATGTGGCCAGTTTCCATGGCCTCATGTAAGAGGGAAGAGAAGCTCAAGATCTGAAGTGTTTGAAGCTTTGTGGTTAGACAGATGGGAGATGGAATCCTGGCATAGGTCATAAACTACCAAAGCCCTTCAAGAAGTAAGTTCATGATTAAGTAACTGTTGTAGGAATACATATTTAATATTGGCATGAAAGATAGATTCGAAAATCTAGGCAGAATCTAGTTTTGAAGGGAGTTAAGGGAAAGAGGGAGAGAAACCGAGGCTCAGAGTTCATGTGACTTTCTAAGGCTCTCGCAATTCTGGAGGGGAGAAAGAGGGCACGGATGGAGTATGCAGTTTCTGTCTTCTATTAAGTCACCATAAACACCATTTGTGAAATTACCAAGGCTAGAGAGAAGCTCAGCTCGTAAGGAAGGGGCAGGAGAGCTGCTGACGCTGAAGAATGGAGAAGATATGACACCCCCAAACTGTTTCCAATGGGAAAAATCACACACATCCACCTTTGTAAGTGGCATGCAAGGAGCCAATAGGAGGAGTCTTTGCCAAGGTGAGAGGTTTGGCCCAGGTGAGAGACTTTGCATAGGTGGTCATGGCAGTGACTCCATGCATGGGGATCAAGTGAAAGTTGCTGATTCATGAATTCCTTGACTTTGGGAGTCACCAGCAAAGTTGTTTTTATTCTTATTTATTCTGGTGGTGCTGGGGTTTGAATTCAGGGTCGCACCCTTCTAGGTAAGCATTTTACCACATGAGCCACTCCACCGGTCCACAAAGTTGATTTTAGTTGATCTAAAAGCAGTGGGTATGGATGACTGGTCTCGGGGGCAATCTCTGTTCCTCACAGCATGGTCATGGTCAGAGACAGCCTGAACCTATGATCGCTCTGGAGGCATACACAAAGCCCCGGGTTTGATTCCTTGGTACCACAGACACAGAAAAACCTGGAAGCGGGGCTGTGGCTCAAGTGGCAGAGTGCTAGCCTTGAGCAAAAAAAAAAAAAAACCCAAAACTCTCCGGAACAATACCCAGGTCCTGAATTCAAGCCCCAGGACTGGCAAAAAAGAAAAAAGAGTTACTATAGGCTGGGCGCTAGTGGCTCAAATCTACAATCCTACTTAGAAAGCTGAGATCTAAGGATTGAAATCCGAAGCCATGAGGAAAGGCCATGAGATTTTTTTTTAATGTACACACAGATATTTTTTCTATTTCCTGGACTACATTTCAATAAATATTATGTATTTTTATTTTTGCCAGTCCTAGGGTTTGAACTCTGAGTTTGGCCACTGGCTCAGAGCTCCTTTTTGCTCAAGGCTAGTGCTCTACCACTTGAGTCACGGTACCACTTCTGGATTTTTCTGTGATTAATTGGAGCTTAAGAATCTCGAGGTCTTTCTTACCCAGATTAGCTTTGAACCACACTCCTCAGATCTCAGCTTCCTGAATTACAGGCATGAGCCACTGGCCCCCAGCTGATCAATACTATTTTATATGATCAGAGGCACATACGCACTGTACCTTCATGTTCCTCCTGCAAGAGTATGCGCCTTCAGTCTCACTGAATGCCATGAGTCTTGGATAATTTATCTTGTCCCAGCGTCATGAGAATCTTACCTCCAATTAACCAGCAGAAAGCCAGAAGTAGAGCTGGGGCTCAAATGATAGTGCCCCCCCCCAGCCTCAAGTTCAAATTCCAGTACCAACACACACACACACACACACACACACACACACACACACACACACACACACACCATAAGATAATAGTATGTCATAAGGTTTGATGCAATAGCATGAAAAGCATCAGGTGCTGGATAATACGGATCTCAATAAACGAGTGACAATGAAGTTGAAATGAGGATTTCCAGAAGATATGCAAAGATGAGCAGGGTAGGATGCAACTGGCACAAACTGAACATTTATCTCTGATCCCTCAGCTCTGAGCTTCACCATTCTCTTATTCTAGGTCCTTTCCCTTGCCTTGATTAAATACCTTCCTCCCATTTCTGCTTTGGTTTCTGCGATGGTTCCCCAGAAGTCTAGAGACTCAGCAGTGATCAGGGATCCAGGCGAACCCTGCTCCTGCCTTTTATGAGAGGAAAAAGGATGGGAGAATACATTCAATATTGAACCTCTTCCTGCTCCAGTCTTTAGGGCACCTGGGAATGAAGTAAACTGCAGGAGGACGGGTCAGTCATAAGCAAGTGTGCTCTTTGGCCCGCAGGTGGCGCTCTATACTTCCAGATCCAAAATGTGAACTTAACCTAGTTGAAAAGATGCCTCCAAGGATTAAGCCGAGGTGAGAGGGGCTCCCCAGTCCAACAAGTTCTTTGGTGGCGCTAATAAAGTTTATTTAACATGTCTGAGTCCTGTCACTCATGGTTGTAAGGCCAATAAAATGACTGTGAAAGACTTTGGGAAAGTACTTTATGAAATTCATAATTCTAGATAAATGGGAATGGCCAAAAGAAAGTTATTATATTACGAGTTGATCAAGTCAGCATAGTAGTACACACCTGCAATCCATTACTCTGAAGGCTGAGGCAGGAAGATTACAAGTTTGAGTCCAGCCTGGGAAACAGCAAAATCTTGTCTCCAAAAAAAAGGAAAAAACCTGTTGGGGTTCTTTTCTTTTTCTTTTTTTTCAGGGGAGTGTTTTTGTTTGCTAAAAGTTGAAATAATGTTATTATTCCCTTCTTTTATGCATAAGAACATGGAGGCCTTCAGAGGTTAAAGTCCTAATCCCTGGATCCATACCTGCAAGTCAGAATGGGACTGGAATATAGCCTCATATTAAATTAATTACTTATATAAGTATAATATATAACATAATGTAAGTATACACTGATTAGTAATCCTAAATGCTAATTTAAACCTTGCTGGGTGCTGAGGGGGGGTCATATCTGCAAATTCTAGCTATTTAGGAGGCTAAGATTTGAAGATTGTGGTTTGAAGCTACCTTGAGAAGAAAAAAGTTCTTGAGACTTTTATCTCCAATTAACCAGCAAAAAAACCCCACGAAGTAGAGTGAAACTCCAGAGGTAGAATATTGGCTTTAAGCTGAAAAAATACCAAGTCAAAATGCAAGGCCCTGAGTTCAGGTCTCAGTACTGGTGTGTGCCCACATACGTGTACATACACACATACACAAACATGCCTTCCCCTTAGAATAATTGAGACCTATAATTTCCACAGGAGACACAAACAACCCCTCTGGTACAACCACAGTTCATCTATGGTCAAAATCCTGAGTTTTCCTCAACGATGGGAAGAGGTCACCTCTTTTCTTCTGGGGGCCTGAGTTCAAATCCTCCAGTTTCCACTTGCTTTCTTGTTGAGTCAGTGAGCTTGTCTGAGCTGTGGCTTTCTCATCTATAGGATGATGATGAAACAAGCCACATGTAGAAAAGAATGAGGAAAATCTCTGTGAATAGCAGTGTTAACCATAAAGGGGGATTCCACATTAAGAGACTGTTTAGAGCACACACACTTGATAGCTCACCTCATATCCATGTGGATAGGAAGATGTTTATTCTAGGGTTATTGGCATCACAATAGGGAAATTAATTTAGGGTAGACCACAGCAGGGTGAAATGTTAGGCTGTTTTCAACAAATATCTAAACACTAAGCAAAGTACTGGGGGTCACACTGGAAAAGAAATACCTGGGGAGTTCATGTATCACAGCTCTAGGGGCTAACCCCCAAGTGAATAACTGAATCTAGGGTCCCCCGGGGCGGGGGTGGAGAGAAAGGGAGACAGAGGGGGGGGGAGGGAGAGAGGGAGAGGGAGAAAGAGAGAGCGCACCTGGGGAAAAGCTCAAAGGTGGAGCCTGACGTGCAGGGCATAGGTAGTGAGATGCCTGCCAGGGGTGGGGTGAAGGGGGCAGATGGGGTGAGAGGTGGAGGGTGGGAAGAAGGGCAGAGAGCAAGAGATCAGGGTGCTCTAGAAAGGGAAACATATGCCCAGACTCCAGGGTGGGAGAGGAAAGCATCACAGACCACATTTTAACAACATGGCGTGAAGGTCCGCCTGTATTCCAGCTATTCAAGAGTCTGAGAAAGGAAGATTTCTTGAATGTAAGTGCCAGAGACTAATATAATGATATTGTGAGACCTCTAACTCAAAAGCAACTTACAAGCAAACAATGAAAAAACCTGAAATAATTTGTTTCAAGACATCCTCAAGTGTCAAATGAGACACAGGTCAACAAAAAGTCTATGTACATGTACTATATTTGTACTGAGCCGGGTCTCTGTCCTTTCAGCTCTCTTGCTCAAAGTTGGCGTTCTACCATTTGAGCCCACGCCTCCCTTTCCTGCTTTTTTTGTTGGTTAACTGAAGGTAAGAGTCTCCCAGACGTTTTCTGCCCAAGCTGGCTTGGAACCAGGATGTCAACCTCTTGAGTAGCTAGGATTACAGGCATGAGTGAGCCGCCACTGCCTACCTCAATTGGGAATATTTTGAGAACATACAACTTGGTTTCAGCCTCTGGTGGATCTGCTATCCTGTAATTCCACCTTAAGAGGAATGGTTTGCTCCATTTTTAAGGTTGTTTCCTTGGGTTCTTTCTGACCAGAACTCCTTCTAGAAGCTCTCAGAATTTAGGCCTGTCTTCATCCCTGTGGTAAATCTTTTGCAGCCCTCAGCCTTCCATCTTTGGCATTGGATAACCCTTTGTGGCTTATGGGTCGGGACTCCCCAAAGCCCTGTGTCCTCCTAAACTATCAGAGAATGGGGAGCCCCTCCTGTCTCTGCCCAGGTCTAGCCATCACTAGCTCTTGGAGAGGTGAGGTCGGCACTAAGACAAAAAGGCTTCCTGGGAACTCCACAGAGCACCCCAAGAGGTGTGTGATTCCCAGCACAGAAAGCAGGCATGCACGATGGGGAAAGTGACCAAGCCATACCAAAAGTTCCAGCTGCTTCTGCACTGACCCTCAGATCTCCCTGGAAGGACCATTATCTTTTCAAGGAAACGCTCTCTTTACTGCCATGTCAGGGGATTTGTGGATTGAATAGGGATCCAATCTCAAATGGCACCCCTGCGTGCCCATCAGGGACGCACCCCCCCCCACCTTCCCCCAGCACCTTTTCCTCAGGCATCACCCTGTTTGAGAACCCTGCTCCCTTCTCTCCCCACCCCAGCTCATGTCTGTGATACCCCCCCAAACTGTGTCCTCTTGCCTCTCCTGCTCCTGAAGTCCTTGCGCTGCCTCTGAGCGAGCCCCTGGCCAGTGCCCTGGACGGTCTCCCCTCTCAGCTAGCCCTGCGCCTCCACCTGACCTGCCCCTCCAAGGTGGGGACCTTGCGCCCTGAGCTGAGCTCCCCAAAATACCCCTGCACCCCGGGTCTCTAGCCCCTCCCCAGCTGCCCCTGTGTCCCTGCGCTCTGGGTTACTCCCATAAACTGCCCGGGCATCCCCATCCAGCGTTCTCTCCTGTCCCCCCCCCCCCGCCCGCGCGCGTTGTCCCTGCGCCCCGCTAGCCCCCTCCCCTTCTACCACCTGCTCCTGCGCCCCGGGACCCTGGGCTGCGCTCGGAAAACTACTCCGCGTCCCCAACGGCCGCAACTTCTCCCCACACCCCGCCCCGTCTGTGTCTGCGCCCCCCACCCTGCGCTCTCGCCTGCGCCCGCATCGCCGCCCGCCCTCCACCCCCACTTGCTCCAGCCGCACCCCCCGGGAGGCGGCGGCGTCCGGGCGGGCCGTGGGGCTGAGCCCAAGCCGGCGGGCTCCGGCGGTCTGCGCGCCACCCTGCTCCAAGGCAGCAGCGGGGTGAATGGACCCCATCCAGCCGCGGGGCCGGCAACTTGAAAATAAAAATAAAACCCAAGGAAAAGAAATAAATAATCAAGAGTGCGATCGAAAGCCAAAGAAAATACAATCGCCAGCCTCGAGCAGGCTTCCAGCCTGCCGTCGGGCCCCGGGGGCTGCGAGCCTTCGGCGTGGGAGCCAGCCGGGCCTCTGTGCGCCCCCAGCCCACCCCGCCAGCCCCCCGCGGGGTCCCGTTCTAATGGAAGAAACTCGATCCCCCGACCCGCCTCGCCGCGCCCCGCGCCCGCCCGGGGCCGGCCAGCGCGCCCCGCCCGCCCTCAACAGGCCCCGCTTGTAATGTGTGCTGGTGTGCTGTCAAATATTTATTTTGGTTCAAGTGGACCCCTTTCCACAAAGACCACCTGGTTGTAATCAATAACACCTATTTTTCAGATAATCTGCCGCTCTCGAGGAGGCAGAGCCCGAGGAACCCACCCGAACAGAGACCTTTTTCAAAGGGCGTTTTAAATGGGCTGGATTCACAGTGGGTTGGACGGAGGGTGGGTGGGGAGGGTGGGGGCGTCGGGGAGACGCAGGCCTGGGTGGTCAGAAAGGAGCAGAGCTCAGGCTCTGCCAGGTGGGCGTCTCCTCGCCAGGGTGGGGTGGGTTGCTGCTGGATGGAGGAGGCTGGTGTGGGTGGGAGTGGGGAGGGGGCAGGTGGAGGGGGGGGGGAGAGAAAGGACTTCCAGGAACCTCTCATAAAATTAAACAAACCTTTCTTTGGCGGGCCAAACGTTATAAAGGTAGATTTCTAGAAACCCCCGTGCACGTTCTTCTTTCCTGGCAAAGGAGGACCTCAGGAGGGTAGGTGGCACCCAGTGGAGGGCGGGGGGGGGGGGGGTGTCCTCCTTTCCCTCCTAAAGAGAGACCTGCGTTGCCTATCTCTCCAGGGCGCTCTTTCTTCCAGATCCAGTGTGACGGCTGTGTAGCCAACCCAGTAGTGGAGGCTTGGCTGGCATCAGTAAAATCCTGGGATCCCCCCTTCCTCATCAAAACAAACAAAAAGTCTCTGCGGGTGAATTCCAGTATTAATCCTCTTGTTCCCCAAATGGGAAGATTACTTGAACTCGCTGCTCTACATAAAGGGTTCAGCAGAAAAGAAAAATAGACACCCCCACATCATAGGGCATTACTGGGTGACAGATGCTAAGTGACCTCAAAACAGATCTTGAGGTGTGTTGCAGGGAATGTGTGGGGAGATGCTTTGAAAAGGCTCTAAAAGCTTTGGGGGTGTGTGGGGGGGTGGGCTTCAGCTCTGGGCTGGGTCTTCCATGCATCAGGGATTCAAGAGATGTAGTCACTTTGCTGAAAATGGAGTTTCAACAAGCAGCTGCTACTAAGGGTCCCAGAAGTTGCATTCACAAGCCAGAAGTCAAGTTCAGCTAGTAATGGACTTCCAGAGCTTCCAAACTGCTATCTATGAGTTACATGGTGTCCACCTCAGGGGTTAAATGAAAATCACCAGCACATGGCACCTCCAGGTTGTTTCTAACCCCCCCCTCCCTCTCCATGCCACATAGTAGACTAGGCCCAGTGCTGTTATAATACAGTTTTGTAATATGACCTCTGTAGACATTCTATAACATGATTTAAGGATTCTAAATGAAACCCAGCTGAGAAGCTCACAAGAGAGGCTACACAGGTTCATTCTGTACATGCTGTCCTGACTTTGGCAGTAGGGCTGGCTATCCCTATGCCTGCTGTGCCCCATTCAGGAACACTAGAGTGCTCTGGGCCATGTGACTTTTCTGGTTCCAGGCAGTGGGCCCTGATCTAAGGGTAGCTAATCTACAGATACCCAGTAAACCCTTGGGTACTCAGAGTGAAGTGACAGAAATTTGTCTACTAAGGGTGACGGTCCTTAACTAGGCAGACTAGACCTTGTCTCTGGAACAGCTTACCTGGTAAATAAGAAGTTGAGGCAGGTGGTGGTAAAACAGTGAAAAAAGGGAGAGTGAAAAGGAAGAGATCTCATCCAAAAGAGAGTAGGAGAATCTTCCCTGGGTCCTTTTGGACCAAGAACTTTCTTACCTCAGCCACTCCAGAAGGCCAACTGTGTAGGAAGTCTTATCCTTTTTTTTTTTTTTTTTTGTCAGTGGTGGGGTTTGAACTCAGGGCCCGCACGCTGTCCCTGAACTTTTGTTTTCCTCAAGGCTAGCTCTCTACCACTTTCATTCGCATTTTTACTTCTAGTTTTCTGGTGGGTAATTGGAGATGAGTCTCAAGGACTGCCTGGTCTAGCTTTAAACTGTGATCCTCAGATCTCAGCTTTCTTGAGTACCTAGGATTACAGGTGTGAGCCACCAGTGTCCAACTAGAAGGTCTCTCTCATTATCAAGGATGTTTTAGAATACCTTCTCAGGACTCTGGAAGGCTGACTGAGTACCCATCCCTTACAATTCTGAGAACTCTCCGTGATGCCTAATAATAGAGAGCCATTCTTTAGCCCCATGAGGCCAGGCTGGCTGGTAAAAGGCAGGATAATGAAAGATTTGCCCAATGGCAGGTAAAACTTCAGCAAATAAAAGGAATTCAGAAGCTTTTCTTGCTTTATCTGTTAGCTAAGGCTACTATAATGCTAGAAAAAAAATTCTTCTAGTATCCTAAGGCTGTTTTCTTTGTCCTTGAAAATGACTGGGAAGCAGGGACAGGGTTGATATATTGTTTGTGAGGGTTAAGCCAGGCAAGGGCTGAATTTATGTCATGGTGGCTCTTAAACAAGAATGTAGCTTTCTCCCTCTAGTGTGGTGTCCTCAACCTTACTTCTTAGCTCTGAGCTTGCAGAAAGATCACATTTGGATGTAGATGACCCAGTGGGGGGTCGATGGCCCAGGAAAGATTATGATAAGAAAGGGGTGAGGGAGAAGAAAGAAGGGTGGTATGTTGGAATTTGAGATAATTGAATTTGCTTTGCTGACAGCAGTTATGATGGGTCATCTGCTGGATCTTTAGTCGTAAATCCACCGAAATCAGGAAATTCCATGGTTAGGTCAATCTTTCCATTTTCCTCTGGAACTAGGATGGTTGCAGATCAAAGCAAGGGATGGTTTATACCTTGTAGAGATGAGGTGCCTCAGGAAAAAAGTAGTTGTATTTATTTATTTATTTGCATTGAGATGATTACACATAAGTTGTGGGGATCCAGTGACAATTCTCTCATGTATCTGTTACATGTTTCTCATAAGAATTCATCCATCCATCCATCCATCCATCCTTCTGAGAATCCAAACGTAAGTGGTGGGACAATCTCCCTCCAGAGCCTGGGCGGCCTATGAGTTATTAGGTGCTTGCTTTTACTCTAGGAGTCTCTCCATTGTTTCCTGGTCACACACATGCTGTATGCAGTTAACTGCCAATCATCAGAATAAGGATTTAACCTCAATGTGCATTTACTGCAAATGTGAGTTTTTGTAGCACCTTAGTACTTTTTGGAAACAACAAAGTTGAACATGGAGAGTTCTCTTGGAATTAGAGGTAAGGGTCTTGGAGCAGAGGGAAGGGTGTGGGAGTGCATAGGACAATTTGGGGGATCACTGAGTCTTTGGTCATGCAAAACTCACTGTGAGGATTAAGAGCCCTGCTTTCCTCTACTCCCCTTCACTATATAAACCCTACCTAACTTTGAAGGCTGGCACTGGGCTCAAATGGCAAATGGATTCAATTGCTCCATCAGAATCCATTTAAATAATTGGATCTGTTGATGTTTGGAGTCTTAGAATTTGGACAGACAGAATCATTGGTTTGTTTAAAGACATAATATGAGAGGAATAGGGTAAGTAGCATCAAGCTTAAGGTATAACTCAACGAATTCGACTATTTAGAAGTCAGTTGCAAATCTATGTTTCTTTCCTGTGGACAGTTTATATCCTCCACAATTTTAAATTCAAAGAAGGCTGGGTACTGACGGTGATACCTATAATCTGAGCTAGTTAGGAGGCTGAGATCTGAGGACTGTGGTTCAAAGCCAGGAAAGACAAAGGCAGAAAAAACACATTCATTTCCAATTAAGCACCAGAAAAACCAGAAGTGGAGGTACAGATCAAAAAGTAGAGTGCCAGCCGTGAGCAAGCAAACAAACAAAATGCTCAGGAGCGGTGTTCAGCCCCTTTGTTCAAGCCCCAGGACTGGCACACACACACACACACACACACACACACACACACACACGTATTTCCAGAGGGACAGCTGATGCAAATCAGCTTCATGATCAAATGTCCTATAGTGATTTTATTTCCCTAAATGACAAATCTTTACACTATGCAGAAAATTTCTAGATAAGTTTACGTTGCAGAAAAATGACAGAGAAGGAGCAAAGAGAGGTGAAACTGTCAAGAAAAGCGGAGGGGTCTGGGAAGCATTGCTAAGATCTACGTGATGCTTGATCAAACACTTCTGGAAGCCAAGGGCTCTGGCTAACATAATGATCAACTGAAAAAGAAATACTGCATCTTCTGGGGAAAGACATTCACCCCAAACATGGAATCAGAAGAAGTTGCTAGTAGATTTTAACAGTGGCTTGGCTTGCTGCTTTGCCTGCCTCTTCCCCTGGTTCTGATTTTCTCTGTGTCTCTCTGGAGTTAGCAATCAGTGTGAGCAGACACTTCACCCTTCCTCGCAGCCTGGCTGGGCTGTGGACACTTTCTGTCCTGCAGGTGTAGTTTGACAAACAACAGGTACACACAATGGATCCTTCTGTGAGCCAGGCACCCAGCCAGCCAGGGTTTCTGCCCTTTGTTCCCTGCTTGTCTAATGGAGGACCTAGGCCGTCAAACACAAATAGATCCTGGCTCTCATATTGCTCTGCTATTGCAACTGTTTAGCCAGCAAGGGTAGCTTTAGAGACACACTCTTTACATCAGCCTCTATCCAAAACATTAATGTCAGAACCTAAACACTGCTTGTCTATAATTGCTAGCCAGTCCCTGTTTTCCTTCCTTCTTCCTATCACTCTCCTAAACCATCTAGCACAGGATTTAAAATTTTATTTTCTTCACCTGCCCTCATTCCCAGCTAATTGCAAGCTCATTAGCTTCTCTAGTCGCCCTCTCCTCCCCCATCCACTTTTATGCTTTCTTCTGTTCCCCAGACCCCAAATTTCAGAAAATATGTGCACACATGGTGTGTGTGTGTGTGTGTGTGTGTGTGTGTGTGTGTGTGTACAAAAGCAGGCAAGCTTTGAATGCTGTAGTTCTTGACTTCTTTTTTTCTCTTCCCATTCCTCCCTTTTCTCCTCTTCTCCTAAAGTATTTATTCTTGTAGCCAGAGGTGAGGCAGGACAGGGACAGAATGCAATGTGTATCTGAGCTGAAAGTGTCCTAGTATGAGTTTCCAGGGCCCACAGGGTGAAAAGAGCATGATGTGGTGCCAACTGTCATGGGAGTTAGGGCTGTCATAGATTGAGGACTTTGTCCTGCCAAGCCAAGGGGCCGTGACTTGCAGGTTAGGCTTGAGCAGGTTGCCTGTGACATTTATTAAGAGATGTATAAAGCAGGGAGGGTCCCTAATCCCTGGGGATACCAGAATAACCATTGGGGCCCAGGAAGGAGAAGAATGTGTTGTATATGGGAGCTGGGGAAAGCAGAGAGGAGAGACTGGTTATGTGCAGAAGAGCTTATAAGGAAGTGCATACAGAATGCTTAAGGAAAGACATGTTTCTCATTGCCAGATGTGTGAATTACAAATATGGAAGAGAAGGAACTATGGTGAGTCCTGATTTCCAATCCAACCAAAGAATGTATCTGAGTAAAGTCAGGGATTTCAGTATAGAGGTAGAAAATGCACTAGAACTTAATGATGAATGATAGCTCCATAGTTGCATGGAACTACTATGCAAAATAGTTGCTCACTGCAAAGAGAAAAGTATCTTTTCAGAGCAGATACTGCCTTAAGCAAACCCTCAGAGTGATTTCATCAAGAATGAGGTAAATTCAGATCTGTGCTGCCTTCAGAACACGTGGGATCACTTCTGTGCTATTCCTCTCAGGGAAGCCTCATTTAAGTCTAATCCTGGTAAATCTAAATGGATGAACATGCCACAAAATTACTAATCTATTGTGTCCCAGAATTTCTCAGCCCTGGAAGCAAAGGAAGGATTTGCTGCATTCAACCACTTAGCAAAAGGCTGGATGGTAACTGAGGATTGCTGGAAAATAGTCTGTCCTCATCAGGTTTCTGATTGTCTCCATTGCTGGAGATTATACAGTAGGATTTTTTTTGTCAGTCCTGGGGCTTGAACCCAGAGCCTGAGCACTGTCCGTGGGTTTTCTCAAGGCTAGAATTCTACCACTTGAGCCACAGCACCACTTTTGGCTTTTTCTATGTAATGTGATACCAAACTTCCAGCCCAGGAAGGCGTTTTTGTTTGATCTAACTATACACTGTCATATTTGAGGTGGATAGAATATCAGATTGGCCACTCACTCTCAAATGGTTCAAGAAAATGTGTTCGTTGTACTTTGTTCAATCTAGGAAGTCTGTTACTATCTCAAGTTGTTACAAATGTTCTTATTAAAAGATTCCATTGTATACATATAAGAAAATACAACAAAACCTTATTTAAAAATTGTACAATGTAGGGGGACGGAGTGAGGGACAATAAGAGTAATAGAGGGTGCATGCCTATCATCAAAATAAAATTTGTGCATGTGTGGAACTAGCACAATGAAACTTTGTATAGTTAATATGAGCTATCATAAATGAGTAGTGCAAGAGACTAGCACAATATATTTGTTTTTTTTTTCCCCTTTGGTCGTGGGATTTGAACTCCAGGCCTGGGCCCATCACTGAGCTCTTCAGCTCAAGGCTAGCACTCTACCACTTGAGCCACAGCACCACTTCCAGCACAATATAGTTTAACTCTAACTTAGATCAAGAAGAATTTGAGCCCTGTATAGACTTCAGAATGATAAAAACCAGGACAGGACAGGCTAGGAGCCAGTGGCTCACACCTATAATACTAGCTACTCAGGAAGTCGAGCTATGAGGATATCATGATTCAAAGCCAGCCTGGGCAGAAAAGTCTGTGGGACTCACCTCCAATTAACTACTATAAATTTGCTAGTGGGTCTGTGGCTCAAGTGGTAGGGCACTAGCCTTGAACAAAAAAGTATAGGATAGCAACTCGGCACTGAGTTTAAGCTCCAGGACTGTCAACACACAAACAAACAAAACAAAACAAAAACCCAGAACACTAAAATGTTTTTGATGTGTAAGCTGGTTTCAAACTAATCCTCAGCCACTGGCACCCAGCCAACATCTTGCATTTCTGTAGTTCTAGCCAACATATAGGTCATCCTCTCTTCTATAATCTTCTTTTCTCCTTGGGATAAATTTGCCAGGTATTTCCATGATTCTTATGTTACAGATGAGGAAACCAAGACCAGCCATTGGAAGTCATAATTCAGTGAGGGGACATGCCAAAACTCACAATCAGGTCTTTTTTTCCATAAATTTTTATTGTAATTAATAGAAGGGTTACATTATATTCACCAGATAGAAGTGCATTACATCACAAACATTGATACCCTTTCTCGTGTCTTGGTCCACAATCAGGTCTTTTTAAGTCAGCACCGATTCTCTATGGATTCACTCACTATATATTTAGAAAGCATAGACTGTGAGCCACTGTCACCATAATAACAATAAGGCAAATACAGTCTTCTCTTTTATGAAGGTATCCAGGTGATTTTAAGTCTGTTAAAAATAAAACAAAACAAAACAATCACTGGATCCAAGCTGACTAGACAGAATCTACCTCGCAATTTCTATTTCTTGGCATATTTGACCATTCCATCCAATATTTCTGACCAGGTACATTTTTAGCATTCCTTTAGGACAGTCTCATTTTGTTTGCAGCCTCCTGTATGGATATGGAGCCAACAAAGAGCAAACACCCAAGTGGCTCACAGTAAGTGCCTTGGATGGGGAAAATGCGAAATGCTCCCTGAAAAATCCAATTTACTCCCACTTTTCACTCATTTTGAAAATGTCTCTCAGACCACAGAACAAGTTCTACACTATACTGAACTCCTCAGACAGAGTGCTCACCAGTTACCAATGACTTATTCTTGGGAGAAAGCCTGGTAAATACTGGCAGATACCAGTGATTTGGTATATATTTATACACTTCCTGTGCAGCATTGGTTTTTCCATATTGTCATCTAATACCTCAAAAGAATCCTCAGTTTCCCACTTAATAGATGCAGACGACTTGTCTAGTAGGTGCAAAGGTCAGAATTTGAAACCAGAGTTTCTGGCATTATACTCATGCTCATTTATCCACTGCCCCCTACCAAAGGGGGGGGGAAGTAATTCCCCTCCTACAAAGAAAACACATGAGTTAACTCAGTTAACATCCAGAAGGCTAATCCAGCAATTGTAGGTAAATGAATAGTTTCACTGGAAACTTTTTCTGTTTCCCTCTAGAGCTTTTAAGCTAAGTGTAAATTGACTATGTGCTTAGGAATTTACCAGCTCAGACAGACTGAAACAATTAGACAGGAGGCCAAGTAGAAGTGAGAGAGAGAGACAGACCCCAGGCATAGGAGCTGACATTCCTATTAAAAGCTTTCCTCCCCTATCCTTTCTCAATTGGCTGAAACACTAGAGGTTTGCCTGGCTAACCCACTTCCTTTCAGAAGTGTCTGTCCCCTGAGGAAGCCTGGGATTTGTAGTCTTGAAATCAACTGACCTTTCATAATCCTTTAGTGGGGACTCTCTGCCTGTAGGAATACAATATGTATTTCAGTAGCTTTCTACATGATGAAATATCTTCTGTATGCTTCTTTCCCCATAAGTTTCTTCATGGATAAGTGTAAAGACTCCGGGTATTCATCAGAATCAGTATTATCTCCCCTCCCTTTGCCTCCATTCACTGCTCTAGGTGTCTCCTGAAGGGTCTAGCTGTACTGTTAAGGGAGAAGGAACCTCAGAAAAGAGGGTCTTGTAAGGTAGAAAGCCTGGCTGGACCATGGAGAAGTTATGTACAGGAGCTGTCTCCTCCAAGCATGTTCTCCCAAGGGATAGTGCTCCATGCACTGTATTTGCAACTGCAAGCTTTGACAAAATGCACATTAAAGAACTTACTATGTGAAATCCACTGCACAGGTTTCTCATGAAGGCCTCTCCTGGAATCTGAGTGGAAGCCTTCCAAGACAAGTCAAGAATATCAAGAATGCTCAAGTCCCTTATTTGAAAGGAATAGTTTTTGCAAAGAATGAATGAGCTCCCGCCCATAGCACTTGAATCATTTCTGGATTATTTATCAGAGCTAACACAAGGTAAGCACTGCTTAAATGTTTGCTTAATTGTTTGCATTATTTAGGGAATGATCAAACAGATTGTCTGTATGTGTTTAAGACAAGCAATTTCTAAACTATTTTTGCCTCATCGGTGGTTGAATCTGCAGCAGTCAAACCTGTTGATACAAAGGGGTCATGGTATTCTTCTTCCTTTTGTTCCAGTACTGTGGTTTGAACTTAAGAGGTTGGGTACTCTCCCTTAGACTTCATTTCTGACATTTTTACTGGTTAATTGGATGTAAGAATCTCATGAACTTTCCTGCCTTGTTGGTTTTGAACCATAATTCTTAGAACTCAATCTCCTGAGTAGCTAGAATTAGAGACAGGAGCCACTAATGCCTGGCTCTACTCTTGTTTTGTTTCACCACCAATCAGTGCCTTGGCTTGGGGTGAAAAAGACACTCTTTTTTCCTCAGCATTCTAGATTTTCCAGGTCTCATTTGCTCTAACCTGGGATTACTTATCTAAGGACCCACATTTCACTGGTTACCTATAGACTAAACAATCTACTTATTGCTCAATTGAATGAGGACACTATTAAGTAAAATAATGACCATTTTAAGTGTTATTAAATTTCTAATGATTGTGAATATTAGGAAGGCTTCAACATAACAGGTATGAAAATATAACACTCTTTATATGAGATTCAACCATATTTTGGAATTTGGCAGGGAGGGGCTTAAACTCAGAGCCTTGAGATCTCTCTTGGCTTTTTTTTTTTTCTCACAGTTGGTGTTGTACTTCTTCAATCACACCTCCATTCCAGCATCTTCTTTATTAACTGGAAATAAGAATCTCTTGAACTTTTCTGCCCTAGCTGGTTTTGAACCTGTAAAATGGCACTTTATTTACATAGAACCCACATGTATCCTTCCACAGATTTTAAATCATCCCTAGTTAATTTGCAACCTCAAATTACATTGTAAATGTTTTGAAAGTAGTTGCCCTGCTGTATTGTGTAGTGATTAAGGTCAAAGGGGACAAAATGACTACACATTTATCTTCAGAATGGATGTAAAGCTTTTTGGGTAATAGTTTCAATCCTCAATTGATTAAATATGCTATATGTCCCTCAACAATAATGCAATAATTATATGTGGGACATGTATAAATTAATGTGTACTTATTGAGAATATTTTCAAATGGCATGGTGCAAGTTTGAAAAAAAATGGAGATCAAGATTTGTAGCACATTTCATTTCACTTAGGTGGATGTGATCTAGAAGGAACTCTGCTAACCAATGCTGACACTGGCCTCGAAACACGAAGGACTTTCAAAGTCCCATTCATTTTCTTTGTAAAATATAGGAAAAGAAAACAAGCTACTGAAGCTTTTTTTTGTTAGTTGTGGGGCTTGAAGTCAGAGCCTGGATGTTGTCCTTAAACTTTTTTTTTTATTTCCCTCAAAGCTAGCATTATATCATTTTGAGCCACAGCTCTACTTTTGGTTTTCTTGCCCAGGTTGGCTTCGAGCTACAATCCTCAGATCTCTGAATCTTCTGAGTTGCTAGAATTTTAGGAGTGAGCCACCAGCAGCTGCCTTAAGAAGCAACTTGAAGCAAGTTTCTTCCTTTAGAAGAAAATAAAATTCTCAAAACTCTGGACAGGCAATAAAATCCTGGCATGAGACCAAAGAGGGGTTCCTATTCTCCATTGGGTCATCAAATTGACCAGTTGTTTTTTTTTAAAGTATGTTGTGTACACAACACAGTGAAATCTAATGAATAGGTCCTGGACGGATCTGTTCACGTTGCTTTGCTCCTTGGACATGTAACCTTGGCTGATAACTGGTAAAAACTCTCTTAGACTGAAGAAAGACTTACATAGAAAAAAGTCTATAAATTCCACTGACAAAAAGCAACACTACATTGGTTTTGTACCTTCTGATGTATTACACACATTTGAAAAATTGTTTTTGGATGGGTACTAAGATTTGAACTGAGGGCCTCATGCTTGCATTTTATGATTTCAATCACATATAATCCCTTTTATTTCTTTCATTATTTTTTTCCAGCTATGGGGCTTGAACTCAGGACCTGGGTGCTATTCCTGAGCTTCTTTGGGCTAGAGGCTAGCACTTTACCCCTTAAACCATGGCTCCATTTCCACTTTTTTGAGTGGTTAACTGGAGATGAGTCTCAGGGGACTTTTCTGCCCAGTGATCCTCAGATCTCAGCCTAGGAGTATAGGAATGAGCCACCAGCACCCAGCTTGCTTCCATTACTTTTTAAGGAGAGTCATATTTGTCAATCTGGGCTAGCTTTAGACTCAGATTCTCCAACCTATAACCTACCTACATAGCTGAAATCACAAGAATGTCACGATGCTTGGAATTGAGATGGGGGGATGTCGCTACACAGGATCTCTTGGAACTGTGATCCGTTCATTGGTTCTTCCTCAACAGTTTAGATTATAATCATTAACCACTGTGCCTGGCCTGTGAAAAATTCAGAGCCCAAGAAGAAAACAGAAAACTTTCCCTGGAAAAACTCTTTTCCTTAGCATCGCCTATGTAAGAAAACAATGTCTACTGTTCCAAGAGAAAAAGGCACAATTTATTTAGTCAAATTATTTTACAACATAGTTTTCATTGACAGTTGTCAGCTTAACACTTAATATAGTTAAAAGTCAGCGATTACCTGCAAAATTATATATATTTTAAAGTCTAAAAAATATATTGCATATATAGAGCAGGAAAATCCCTTGCCTCCACAAGGGAAAATTTGGTTGTCCTTTCCAGAGTTGTGATGACTGCAGTGCTGTTATTTACAAACTTTTCCAAAGCATTCAAGATTTAAATGGAATTCTCTTGCCTATGCATGCCTGTTAAATATCACCAGTGCTTCATTTCTTAGTAAGTCACTGACTTAGACACTTTGTTTTCTTTTCAGCAATAGTCACATTATGCATTTAAAAAAACCAGCTATAAAAACGTACAAAGAGCCCAAATGTACAGATTGACAAAAAAAAGATGTACAAATTACACTTAAAAAAATAACAATGATTGATTCGATAGTAACATTGCATTTGTGACCGAGGTCAACTCGTTTATTTATTCTTTTTAATTTTTAATTATTTATTTTCTTAATACTGTGAGATATAGGAAAATAACTCTGCATAATTTATACAGTAAGATGCCTTCTGATTGGTTGACTGGTCTGATGGTCTAACAAACGCACAGCGCTTGCGAATCTGTTTGAGTTTAGAAATCCCTATGACTTTTCAAAGTTCTGGGACCCATTGTCATTAAAAAAAAAATAGTTATTTAACTCAACTGTCTTTCAGGAATGTCTGTGTTTGCATTAGAATTTCTTAGTTCAAAGGTTGGCTATTTGCAGAAAGAACGGTCAGCTAAGTGCATATGGACCACTAACAGGGATTTTCTGATGTCCATGTGTTCATAAATACACACACACACACACACACACACACACACACACACACACACACACACACGTCTTCTCTTTTCAATTCCAGTTGGGTGAAACCTTCACTGGCTTTATAGTCAGTGTTCCAGTTACCATCCACTGAACTCGGTCCTCCTAAAAGTAAGATTATAAGCTTCCTGCTTCTATTCTCACTTGGTTTTAAACCAGAACATGACTGGTTAAGTCCATAATTCATTATTGTATTGAATCCTAGAATGATGAAACCCGTGTGTTGATAAGAAACTGCTTTGGTCATAAAAAAATAGAAAATTTACAGCTTCTTCTTTTTTTTTTTTAGAACCATGACACAATCATTCCAGTAATCTAAAATATTCCATTCATTAAAAAGTGATAGGAAGTTAAGAATCCAAACTCATCTACTGGCCAATGGAATGATCCATCTCTTTCTTTAGGTAGAGGAAGCAAGAGATACTGATATTTAAAAAAGAATTTTTTAAAAAGAATAAAAGTTTTATCCAACAAGAAAGAACATCCAGTTTTGTTTTCACCAGAAGGCCACTTAAGTCCTTTAGGGTCCAGAGTTTCCAGGTAAGAGGAGAAGGCCACCACGGTTAAGCTTCTAGTAGTAGCTGCCTAAGTGTGAAGGCACATGGGTGTTAGGGTGGCGGGGGACGTTGGGGGTAGGATAGATCCCCCCCGTGGGGGAGGTCCAGTATTGTGATGCTGCTCCAAAGAAGCTGGAAGAAGTGACTGGCATGGAGGACGGGTGGGGAGGGACAAAGTTCACCTTCTGCTGGTGGGTGTGGTAGGAAGGCATGTAGGAGATATCGGAAGGGTACTTGTACATGGATGATTCAGTCGGATGTGGTTGCAGAGCCTGAGCAATGCCGTGGAAGTCAAACTTGTAGGCATACCTTTTACCATGGACTTTGGTCATAATGTTTTTATCATAGTAATATCGGAGGGCCCTGCTTAGCTTGTCATAATTCATGTTGGGCTTGCTCTTCCGCTCCCCCCAGCGTCTGGCCACTTCATCTGGGTCCGTCATTTTGAACTCCCCGTTGGTCCCCTCCCAGGTGATGCAGCTGGCATTGGCACTGTCGGAGAGTAGCTCGAGGAGAAACTGCCACAGCTGGATCTGCCCACTTCCTGCAGGCAGAGGAGAGAGCAACAACTCAGCCTGGGGAAGTCAGAGCCAGTGATTTTCTTGTCCTTTCTTACAACCCCCTTTTGGTCTTTTACCTTCAGATAACTCCTTCTTGCCAATCTCTCTACAAACATAGAGCCATAATAACATCACACATTTGTGGAGTACAGGTTGGCATCTCAGTTCAGGTATTCAGCATATGCTGAAGGAATCAGGATGGGTAGCTTGTCTAACAGAATCAAATAGTCATCCTCTAGTTAATATATTTCATTTCTAGAAGCATCCTCAGCTTCCAGGCATTCTCAACTAATAACAAGTCCCAACCTCTAGTTTGCACACTATGAGACAGGTATTGACTATATGTCAGAAAAAGAACTCATTACTCCTCTGTCAGGGGATGAGATATGAGATGGAAGTCTTGGTAACCTCACAAAGCTAGGGAACATGGAACAGAAGAGTTTGCAGGCCAAGGTAAACTCACCAGGATTGGCAAGACGACTGCTTGTTGGACCGAGGATCTGATATGGATCTAATGAAATCAAAAGAGAAAGTTGTTCCACTGTTACTTTTTTAAAATATAATAACAGCATCCCAAATAACAATACCTTAAGACTTTATAGTCTGATTTGAATATCATAGGAAAGGGTAATTTCAGTAAACATTACTGCTTTCCTTCTTTCATTTTGTAGATCTCAAAGATTATTGGTTAGGGTCAAAATTTATAGAAAAGTAGCCGGGCGTGGTGTCATCCTAGCTACTCAGGAGGCTGAGATCTGAGGATCAAGGTTCAAAGCCAACCCAGACACAAAAGGACCTGAGACTCCTATCTCCAATTAACCTCTAGAAAATCGGAAGTGGGGCTTGGCTCAAGGGTAGGGCAGTAGCCTTGAGCTGAAGAGCTCAGGGACAGCGTCCAGGCCAAGTTCAAGACCCATGACCCATAAAAAAATTATAGAAAAGTAAAAGCATCATTTTTTTCATGTGTGTTTTCCTTCCTTCCTTCCTTCCTTCCTTCCTTCCTTCCTTCCTTCCTTCCTTCCTTCCTTCCTTCCTTTGTTTGTTGTTGGTAGGTGCTCTACCACTTGAGCCACTCCACCAGCTACTTCTTAGGTTCATAGTTTCTGAGATAGGGTCTTGATTGTTCTCTAGGCTCGCATGATCCTCCTAGCTGTGCTTTCCTTTGTCTCTGGGATGTCAGGTACATGCTACTGCATCCAAATCACTGATTGCAATGAAATCTCATGCATCTTTTAATTCCTCAGCTGGCTTTAAACCGTGGGCACCCAGCCCTCCACATATCCCCTTGTAGACTTTGGATCACCTCTAGATTATTTATAAAACCTAAGACAATGTACGTAATATGAAAACAAATTATCATCGCATTATTCCTGGAATGACAAGAAAAGGCCTGGCCACATTCAGTACATACATCACATTTTTCTGAATATTTTCGTTCCGTGTGTGATGAGTCAACACCTTGGGTTAGAACCCTCAGTTATGGAGGACCAGTGAGATGTTGTCTAAATCCTCCATCAGTTGATTATGTAGAATACACAGCTACGTAAGAAGCAAAAGAAATATCATCTATTGGGGTCAAATACCTGGCTGAGGCCGCTGTTCAGTGTTCTTGCTCATTGTCTGTGCTCCTCCGAGGGGAGGACCTGTGCCAAGAGAAGCAAGTGTGTGAGGTAAGTAGGCTGTTTACCAGAGGCAGAGAAATGGCCAGAACACATGTGTTCTATTCATTTTATTTTGGTAATACTGGGGATTTGTTTGGAAGTGTTCTACCACTTGAGCCATCCATCGTCTGACCTTGCTTACATTGGTAAATTTCAAGGTAGGGCTTTACTTTATGTTCTGACCAGCCCAGGCTTTGATCCTTCTACTTAGTGCTTCCCTGTGTCTTTGGGAATGGCAATCGTGTGTACCTCTGTGCCCAGCTGTCAGTGGAAATGAAAGCCTTACAAACTTCTTTTGGCTTGGGCTGGCTTTCCATCTCTATCCTCCAATCTCTACTTCCAAAGTAGCTAGGATTAGAGGCTTGAACCACTGTGCTTAGATTTATTTTATAAATATTTATCATGAAGCTATTACAAGCAAGTGCTCTTCTTCTCCAGACTGGAGATCCTACAGAACTTACTTTTAATGCCAGATGAACTTTAAAAAATAAAGCTAGGGGCCAGGAGGTTGGCCTAGTGGTAGAGTGCTTACCTAGCATGCATAAAGACCCAGGGTTTGATTCCTCAGTACCACATACATAGAAAAAGCCAGAAGTGGTGCTATGGCTCAAGTAGTAGAACTCTTGCCTTGAGAAAACCCAAGGACAATGCTCAGGCCCTGAGTTCAAGCTCCGGGACTGCCCCCCCCCCACACCTGCCGCCAAAATAAAATAAAATAAAGCTAGTAATCTAGCATGTCTCTGGTACTGTGGCAATGAAGTTTGTTTGAGAAGTCTTTAACGAGAAGGCAACATTTGTGCAAAGCTCATCTGCTGCATGTGATTCCATGTTTCATATGTTCTCCCTGGAATATCTCTTTTTTGTGCTCTCTTTTTTTTCAGAATTCTCTCTCTCTCTCTCTCTCTCTCTCTCTCTCTCTCTCTCTCTCTCTCTCTCTCTCTCTCTCTCTCTCTCTCCCTCGTTCTGTCTCTCTGATTGTCTCTCTGTCTGCTCTCTCTCTCTGTCACACACACACACACACACACACACACACACACACACACACACACACACACACACACACCCCTCTTTGTTCCCACCATGGCTTCTTCATATGAAGCTCTACTGCTTCTTGCAGGAGCTGAGGCTTTGGCTGTCTGGCATGCACAGACGTCTCTCTTCCCACTGACCTCTCATTCATATTCCTGTCTAGACACCTGGAATCTGCCCTGTTGCCTGAAGAATCAACATCTAGCTTCATAGCACCATGCCACTATCAATCCTGTTTTTACCTCTCCAGGCTCTTTTCCATGTATGTTCTAAACTCCAGGAACCAGGGCTCCTCCCTGACTGTCTGACATGCTAACAAGGTCTTCCTTGGCCCACAGCTTGACTGCAGAGAATGTCTTTCACCTCTATAGGTTCAAATAATGCCTCTCCATCCAGATCTAACTTAAGTGATAGCAGATCCATACACTTCCTTGATAATTCCCAGGTGAACAGAGTCATGTATGTACAACCATTTCCTTCTCCTTCTGAAAGGACTATTCTATGCCTGGTTCATGATTGTGTGTGTTTCCATACAGTGAAGGGCTGTGTGCAGAGTCCACAGCGAACACACAAAACAGAAATGGATCTTGGTTACTGCCTGGAAGTTCGTTTATAATCCCAGTCTCCCTCTCTTTTTTAATAATATCATTCACCTGCCTTTATCCACTTGCTCTTTTACTTCCTAGAGAAAGCAAGATAGACACATCTTGGTCCCAGAATTCATGAGCCATTTTCTTTCCTTATTCCCATATTGGGTAAACTTTTAACTATCATCATGACATCCCCTACCCTTTCTCTGTCAGGCTATCTTCCATTTTGTTTCTCATCTAGTGGAGACAGGGGTGTCACCTGAGTACCTGTCATCAAGGTTGATAATCTTTTATGAACCTTAATAGAAATTCAGATCCAGTCATCTTTTATTTATATGAGAGTATGTCCCAAGACCCCTTCAAAAGTAAAAATCCTAGAAGCAAGTATAGCAAAGCAAATTTCAAAGGTCTAATCCCACGCCATCTTTCACAAAAGAAGCAGGCCCTAAATTGAAAACAACTATAGTGCTAGAGATTGAACCTGGAACCTTGTGTATAGGAACCACACATCTCTATGTCTCTAGACCCTGAGAATGAATTTTGACATGTGCTCAGAAAAGCATAGAAACAAATGTTTGCTTTTTGTTCTTTATCTCATGACCCGGTTTCCACCCTGTCCTCAGAAAAATGTCCTCGCAAGGAATGATATGACATTTACTTACTTTTGTTGAGGCCAGAATTCATGTTATTACCCCATCCTCCTCTCCTGACTGAGTCATAAGAAGGGTCTAATGAAAAAGAACAAATAGGAACCATTAGCTTTGACTGTTTTCTAGGAAGGTTATCAGAAGAGATACACACTCATTCAGCAATGACTTTTTTTTGGTTGCCAGTCCCTTTTTTTGTTGTTGCTTGAACTCAGGGCTTGAGCACCATCCATGGGCTTTCCTCAAGGCCAGCACTCTACCACTTGAGCCACAGCACTACTTCCTGCTTTTTTTCACTGAGGAATCGAACCCAGGGCATTGTGCATGCTAGACAAGCATTCTACCATTAAGGCCAAACTTCCCACAGCAGCAATGACTTTTTAAGCATCTCTAAATTTCTAAAGTGTACTCCTGTGGTATTAGGGGTCAGGGGGCGGGGGTGGAAAAGACAACACTAAATTGGGGAAGGTTTCAGTTTTGTCTGAAGTACTGGGAAGATCTTGTGTTTACATTGAAGATGGACTCAGATCTTAGACTTGTGATATGTTATGCCATCTTAGATGACTTAGAAGACTTATCTGACCCCTAACTGCCTTGGATATGCATATCAAATATTTCATGCATTATCTACCTTAGGCAAGCTAATGATCAAGGGGTAGGATATATGCAAATTACCTTATAGAACTCATCAAAAACAGAATTAAAAAGAAAAAAAAAACATCCATAGCTGACTAGCTATGTCCTCAAGCGGCTCTGGAGAGATGGGGTGTCCAGACGCAAGGTCCCATGGGAAATCTATCTCAAAGCCCACACTCTTGATGTTTCTTGGAGGTCAACTCTAGCCTCCTGTCACAGTTCACTGAGATGTTGCTCACAGTGGTGAGCACATTCCAGGCTGTCTTAGAACTTGAAGACTTTTATATTGGTGGAGGGCGGGGGGGGGGGGGGGCAAAGCCTGATAACCTCAGTGTAAGGGAGAAAGCCAGAGATGTGGCTGAGAAGAGGCTGGATCAAGAAATGGCCCATCTGGGAGGACTTAGAGACTAAATTTTCTTGGAGACTGCTCGATGGAATCTGAACTTCACTGGTCTCTAGGCTTTTTTGAAAGAATCCATCCATCTGCCTCCACAACCATACTCAGAAATTGCTTAACAACTGGCTGGAAATGTCCTTCATTTCCTCTCTTGTGGTGCGAGTCCCGTTATGACATAGAGCAAGAATAGCAGAAGGGCTTAAGGATACAGAATTATGACTTTCAAAGTTTTTCCCTGAACAACAAAGAAACCATAAAAATAATCTGAACAAATGGGGCACAAACCTCATCAAACAACAGCTTGACATGGTGAAACATAAACCATTCCTTTCCACCCTTTCAGAGCCTCTCAAACAAATTAGAATAAGATCTGGGATGATGGATGGACAGATGGATCCACATTGCCTGACTCTTATGGTTACTGGCTAAGAAGAACCAAAAGAAAGGGACAATTTTCTTGTGGAAAACAAATATCCACGTGCAGATGCAAATTCCTCGTGGCTCTGGAAAAGCCAGTTCAGCTTTTAAATTACAGTCTTTACCAGTTGGCATGAAAAGCAAAGCAGAAAGCAAGGGGAATGGGGATAGGGAGAAAGGCTGGTAAAGAGACAAAGATACAAAACTGTACTGCTTTAAGTCATCTCTTTTTGTTTCCCCCTTTCATTCACATTGCCTCTTGAAACTAGATTCTTTTTTAATTTTTAAATTGTCTCAGGTAGTTGTACAAAGGGGTTTCAATTCAGCGTATCAGTTTGTGAGTACAATACATCTTGACCTTCTATCTCCCAACCCTATCCAGGTCCTTCTTGCTACAAAACCAAATAAGCCAACTGAGCCAATGGATTAGGAATTTCGAGAGGGACTGAAGGCTCCTGAGACATTCTGGTGAAAGAATCTGCAGAAATCAGCGCTGAGAGTAGAAGGAGAAGAAGAAAAAGGGAGGGTGGGAGTCATCGGAAGTGTTTCTTTGGGCCAGAGAAGGTTGCTACGTTGGCCTCTAATCACTTATGAGGGACCAATTTCTGCATGTATTCTGTGTTTTGCCACAGAGTAGAGATGCAATAGTATGAGCCAAGTTTCCTGTCCTCAGATTTAGATACACTCTAAGAGTCTAAGAAAAATGCAGTCATGGGCCAAGCATGGCAGACAGAGATGTCAGTAGATACTAGGGTTGAAAGATGGAGAAGTTGGAGGTACAGTGATGGGGAGAGGCTCTCTGGAGGCCTGAGGGTTGACAGGAGTTGACTGGAGTTAAGCAAACTTGCTGTTCTTGGTGACTGCAGCAGTGGAGGTCAGTGGGGGTGCGGGGTATGCAGCGGGCCTAAGTAAGAGCAATGTGAGGCCTCTACTCCAGGTGGTATGCACGATGCCTGGGGGGCCTGGTGGGGAAAAGGAGATGAACAGAACAGAAAAGCAGAATTGAAAGTGACAAGCTAGAACAAAAAGGGAAGTCACTAAGTGCCAGGAAGCAGTGGATGTGTGATCTTTGAAGGCCATCTTGATTCTTGACTTCGAATGAGCTGCACAGATGCAATCCATCTCCAATACTCCAGAATCACTTTTGTCACTTAATCATGAGTCTACTGAAAGCCATATGCTAGCCACTCCGAAGGATCATGGCTTCAGAAGCCCAGATTATGACCAGTAGCCACTGCACTCAAGGCCTTAGGCTTGCAGGACAATCTTTCTACTACTTGAGCTGCTAGGCCTTTCATTTTATTGTCTAGATAGAGTCTCATGCTTACTTTGTCCAGGCTATTCTCAAAATCTAGGTCCTTCTGCTTTTGCCTCCCAGAGATGATAGGAATATGCCACTTTGCCCAGTCTGCTTTTGACTTATTATGTATTATTTCTACTGATCTGATATTCTAGCTCCAGGGACAGAACAGATATACAGAATTCCCAGAAAAGAGAATGGAATCCCTCTCTCTTACAGAGGTTGGGCAATCACTGACTTTTTCTGTAGCTCTAAGTGGAAAACATCATGCATGACATTTTTTTTTTAACACAGAGGAGTTTTCTTGTGGCCTCGTTGGCCTGAGGAGGAGAACAGAGTCTCACAAGTGGTATTCTTTCAAGCCCAATCAACCATACAGTCATTCCACAGGTGATAAACAAGGTGACAGAAACAGAGACTGCCCTGCAGTCAGCCTTTATGTACCATGGTCCCGCTGTGGAAGTTAATAGAGCAATAAACAGCCAGTGACTTTGTGATCACCTATGTCTCCAGCCAAGTGGCACAATAAAGAAGAGACAGAGAACAAGGAGCACAGGCCCATACTCCATTGGTCTTTGCATTCCTCATGGTTTTCAGGGAAAAATCCTACCACAGAGACCCAACTCTAGGAAGAACACCCTGAGGCTATTTTCTCCAGAGCTTAACCAATGTCCTCTACATCCTAGAATTTGTAGGGCCTTGTCCTCTGTGTGAGACTAAAATGAGAGTTCGTATTTTTGCAGCAATTCCCAAAAAGCTGGGCTTGCAGCTGACATGAGAAATCCAAGCAAGCAGTCAGCCCTAGGCCAGGCCTCAGTATAGGTGAACAATCAGGATTAGGAGATGCACCATTATCATGTAGCCCACACTTGCTGCCAACACATACATCCATTGTTTCTCCTCTTCCCTCTGTCCTCTTTATCTTTTTATCTTTAGGCTGCTCTGCTTCTAGTTTTCCACTCATTTGCTAATATATGGTTGCTGGGTTTCTCTCTCTCTCTCTCTCTCTCTCTCTCTCTCTCTCTCTCTCTCTCTCTCTCTCTCTTTTGCTGGTGTGGTGGTGGAGGTGGGGTGTGCATATGTATGTATAGTTGTTGGAGTTTGAACTCAGAGCCTTGTACTCACCTTTACTTGGCTTGCTTGCCTCAGAGCTGGCATTCTAAAACTTGAAGCCACACTCGCCATGTCTGGCTCTCTCTCTCTCTTTTTTTTTGCTAATTAATTGGAGCTAGAATCTTGTGGATTTTTCTCTCTAGGGTTGGCTCTGAAGTCAGTCTTCTAGTTTCAGCCTCCTGAGTAGCTAGGATTATAGGTGTGAGCCATGAGCTATTGGTACCTCTAGCCTAATTCCCTTTTTTTTGTGGTTGGCACTTGCCACCTGCTTGCGTGTCAGGCCTATAAGGTCAGGAAGCCTTGCTGTGTCTAGAGACACTGTGTCCAGCACATTTGTTGAATATATTGGGTGAATGGATGAGTGAACTGGGCTGACCTTCTTGCTCATTACACACAATTCTTTTATGATTCACTAGCTGAAAGGAATCCCAAGCTCCTGGCCTGACTTTTCCCTATTTTTTCAGGTGATATGCATCTATGTAGTGTACTAGGAAAAGGGGGCCACAATCACCCCTGAAACCCCACTAAGCATAGGGAAAACCATCCACCTATTTTGAGGCAGGGGCTAACAGAGTGTCCTTACAGAGAAGTGACAGGCTGGAGTAGCCTGTGTTTTATTTGATATACAGTCCCATCCCACACAATGGCATTCAGACAACAGCAATGGTAAATAGGTATGAAGGCAATCTCCTGAAGTCATAATAATTTGTATGTTACAGCTGTCCCTCTTTAATCACAATCTATGATGCTCACAGAAGGGCAGATTTCCCCCCAATGAAGTATTTATCAACATCAGTCTCACAGTTAAATATCCTAATGTCATCTCTGCAATGTGGATTTATGCTTTCGTCTTACTAAATGTCACATGGATAACAATTTGGTAGGGTGCACAGCTCTGGTACCAGAAACACAAACAGAATTATAAGTACAACTAACATAGCAAAACCAGATCAAAGACTTAGGCCAGCAGCCTGCGTTCCTGCACCAACCGTTCCTCTGGAGCCTGGAACTGGCTGGTTGTGCAGCTCCTTAAATGGGCTGCTAATCTCTGGGGCTTTTCAATGTGGCCAGCCAGCAGTAAGCAGCCAGGTGAGCACTGAGATAGCTTCAGATGCAATGGATGAAGTCTGCATTCCAGAAGTGACTTCCCAGAAGGCAAACTGGAGGCAATAGCCAAACACAGTTTACAAAAAATATGCCCATTCCGGCCAGCCCAAGATTTGACAATCTCATGGTTTCCCTGTGGAGGCAGACAGACCCAGACCGGCTTTATCAGCAGAAATCATGCCCTGATTCTGACAAACTTGCTTTCCGTGCTAAAGAAGGCTGACACCCCTGGCTTTACAGAATACCAAGATGACAAATCCTATTGTAGTTGCTTTGCAGAGGAGCCACTAAAAGACTTTGCTTGGGGTTTCTGGTTTCAGGCAGTCCTGAGGTCAGTTTTTGCCAAAGCAAAGAGACCTGAATCTCGTGCTGGAGCAACGAGACTTTGCCAGCCATTGTGGATAGTTCAGCTTCCCCTATGTACACCGGCCTGAACAGTTTCTCCATTATGCCATGCTCAGTGTGGCTGAATTTGACACTCAATGGCCTTTTAGATTCCAGGAGAGCCTCCTGGGGCAGAGAAATATGAGCTTGGAGAGTTTTCCCCCCCATTCCTTTTAGGTCCCTACTGGAAGGAGAAAGCTTTTGCTGACCATGACCCTGGCACATACAAGCTAGTGGTAACTCCTTTTCTGTGTGAACTTTTTAAAGCTGATTTTAGAAATAGGGCCAAATGACTCAGGAAAGATGTTTGCCTACCTCCATGCCTACAGTTAGTTTGAAGGCCAGACAGGAAGCGGCTCTCTGCCCTGTCAGGACTCCATCTCTCCACCCAATGGGCAGGGAAAAATCACAGTGATGTGATCACAAAGCCTTTCTCTTCCATCCCTGTGACCAAACATCTTGTTCTCTCTCCATCACTTGATGGATAAAAATGCATTATTTCAGGGCCAGGAGTGTGGCCTAGTGGTAGAGTGCTTGCCTAAAATGCACAAAGCCCTGGGTTCGATTCCTTGGTACCACATGCACAGAAAAAAGTTGGAAATGGTGCTGTGGTCCAAGTGGTAGAGTGCTAGCCTTGAGAAAGCCCAGGGACAGTGCCCAGGCCCTGAGTTCTAGCCCCAGATTGGCAAAAAATAATGCATTATTACTACAACCTCTCATTGAATCTACTTTCTGTGGCACAGGCTGGGAGCTCCCAGGCCTATTTAGCTTGGAAGGTCCAGTGCCAAACGTAGACTTTCTGGCAGACAAGTGGGCAAGGCCTTTGTTTTTAGAGCAGGGCATGGACCTTACAAGCTATCCTGAGAGAATGAGAGTATGCAAATGACCAGTGTCTCAGAATCCAAGGCTTTTAATCCTTAAGAAAAAGTCTGAGCCTACCAGGAGAAATTCACTACCCAGGCTAATAGTGAAAAAGAAACAACATTCAGACAAGCAATGTTCTTTGTCATTAGGCAACCTGACAAGAGTCTACAAAGCCCTTCTCTCTCTGACAGCCTGCATTTCCAATAAGCTGTCTCTGAAGAGGAGAAAGCTTTCCTGGATACTAACTCAGAGGGCTCAGCTATCTGCTATCTGTCACCCATGCTGTGTTTCGGCCTTGTGTCCTGTACTGGGCTTGAACTTAGGTCCTGGGAATTGTTTCTTAGGTCTTTTTTTTCTCTCAGGTTTAGTGCTATACCACTTGAGTCATACCTCTACATCTGACTTTTTTGTGTTTAATTGGAGATGAGAGAGTCTCATGGACTAACCTGCCCTTGCTAGCTTTGAACTCTGATCCTCTAATGTCAGCCTCATGAGTAGCTAGAATTACAAGCATAAGCTTCTGGCACCTGGCTCAGAACCAACTTTTTCTATACCATGGTTTCCACCATCCTCTGTTCTTAACTCCACTGACTGCTATGCCATACTTGATGTTCTTTTGTCTGACTCCTCATATGTCCTTCTATTACCAGCTCCAGAACAAAGGACAAAGGCATCTGGCCCAGAAGCAAAGGAAGGATGGGTAGTTCTGAATCCAACCTGGAGCTGTCCCTTCTCACGGGTGGTCTTGAAATTACCCTGGAATCACTTTGCTCTCCTGCTATTCAACTGCATGATGTTGGCCTTTAAAAAAAAAAATGCCAGTCCTGGGGCTTGAACTCAGAGACTGGGCACTGTCCTTGAGCTTTCTCAAAGCTGGCACTCACTACTTGAGCCACGGCCCCACCTTTTTTCTGTGTATGTGGTACCAAGGAATCCAAGTCAGGGCTTTGTGCATGCTAGGCAAGCACTCTACCACTAGGCCACACTCCTGGTCTCTGATGTGGGTGTTTGTTATTATCTTTGAACCTCAGCATTTGCTTCTCCAAAAAGTATGCATCACAAATGCTTCACTCAGTGCCAGGAGGATCATATTAGCATGTGATAAAGGACAGTTTTAAAATGTACATGTGATGGGTGTGTGGGTGGCTCATATGTATAATCTTAGCAACTCAGGAGTCTGAGATCTGAGGATAGGGGTTCAAAGGCAACCCTGGTAGAAACGTCCACTTTTACCGCTAATTAATCACAGAAAAAATCTGGAAGTGGAGCTGTGGTTCAAGTGGCCTGGAGCAAATGAAGTCCATAGATAGTGCCCAAGCCCTGAGTTCAAGCCGTAGGATCAGCACACACACACACAAAAGATAATGAAATAAAAGTACAAAATGTACAGACTATCCATGTGGTCTGTAACATTTTGCTGTCACCTCTGCAATATTTGTTCTGGTGATAACATTACAAAGCTCATCTGCAAAGACCTTGGGAAGGAAAATAAGGCAAGAGCAGCCCAAAGGTCTTAGAAAAAAGGTCAGATCTATTCCATGCCTCAGGCTAGTGATGATCAAATGTGAAGAAAGCATGTCTCTTTTCCAAAGGAAGACATGGATTATTCTGGCATGAGAAATGTGGCCAAGAAGATGGGGAAGACGAGGGAAACCTGTTGGCACCCAAACCCCCCAAACATTTCCTCCATGTGTCCCTGCCCTGAGATGTTGCTGAGGTTGTTGAGTTTTCTGTTCATTTTAATCCATTCTTTTAGAAGTCACCTGTGATTCCCTTCGATGGCATCTTGTGTCTCAAAGAGTAAAGAGGATCTTGGCTTCCCCTGATACTCAAGAAGAGAAGGGAGGGACCCAAGGAGAGATTCTGCCTAAGCTTGGAATTTACAGAAGAATGAGGAAAGAAAGAAAGAAAGAAAGAAAGAAAGAAAGAAAGAAAGAAAGAAAGAAAGAAAGAAAGAAAGAAAGAAAGAAAGGTAGGCAGACAGACAGGCAGGCAGGCAGGCTGGGAGTTTGACCTCATGGTAGACTGCTTGCCTAGCATGCATGAAGACCCAGGTTCGATTCCTCAGTACCACATAGATAGAAAAAAGCTGGAAGTGGTGCTATGCCTCTAGTGGTAGAGCACTAGCCTTGAGAAAAGTCCAAGGACAGTGCTCAGGCCCTGAGTTTAAGCCCCATGACTGGCAAGGAAGAAAGAAAGGAGAAAGAGAAGGAAAGAGGGAAGAAAGGAAAGAAGGAAAGAAGGAAGGAAGGAGGGAAGAAAGAAAGAAAGAGAAAGAAAGAAAGAAAGAAAGAAAGAAAGAAAGAAAGAAAGAAAAGAGAAAGTATGCTGGATCACATTTCCTTTGCTCAGAGATCCGTTGGCCTTGAATCTAAACAACCCCTGAGTTTTAGAGCCAGCCCTGCCGTGTGGAGCACAAAGAAGGTAGTGTTTAAGACATTCTATGTACAGTGGGGGGGATAGATGTATGAGCAAAATGCTTGAAAGAAATGGATGTCTTTTAACTGTGAACGATTTGGCAAGGTAAGTAGTGTGGTGTGCGGGCTAGGCATAGCCTTGCCGCCATTGTGCAAGGAGATCCACTGAGGCTGGGTCTTTTCTTTGACCTTGTCCTTTTGTACTTTTGTGTCCAAATGGCACAGATCTCTAAATGACTTCATTTTAAGAAGGCCTCAAAATGGGATGTTTTTTGTGGGGTTGGGGGGAGCAGTCTTGTGGAAAAAGCAATTCGTGTTGACTAGATGAGTGGAGTGTTTGCCAAACTTCTCATTGTCCTAGGCCACATTTGCACAACTACATACTTCTTCAGGCAGATGGACCTCAGATTTAAGAGGATGCCAGCTTGGAAAAGAAACTATGCTAACTCAGCCTGGCTTGAGGAGTCACGAGAGGCAGTCTGTGGCTCAGTCCCCTCTGCCCTGTGCACAGCCCACTCTGTCCTTCTTTCCTTGACCATACAGGAGCCATCTTGTCTCTGTCTTTTGCATTCTTTCCTTTCAGAGGTCTGTCCATCACAGCTCATTGGACAGTTGCCTTATATTTACCACCGCCATCTAGTTCGGCTTTCTAGTATGATTCTTTCTGCATGTAGATTGCCCTGTATTGATCTTAGTCTTTCAGGAAGGTCAATTCCTTTTTATTAGTTATTTGACTGGTGGAAATCATTTTATGTTGGGGAATAGCTGGACAGTAGTGTGTGTGTGTGTGTGTGTGTGTGTGTGTGTGTGTGTGTGTATACCAGTACTGGGGGCTTAAACTCAGGGCCTTGTACAAGCACAAGGCTGGTGCCCTACTCCTGTTTTTCATTTGTTTGTTTGTTTGTTTGGGGATATTTTTTGCTGATTTATTAGGGATAGGAATCTCGTGGACTTTTCTGTTCTGGCTGGTTTCAGAGCTCAGCCTCCTGAGTAGCTAGGATTACAGGTGTGAGTCAGCAGCTAGTAGCTACATGACATTTATCTAAGAACAACAGTGAAGGTGAGAGCGCCTCCAAGGAGACAGTCACCCATTTTTTCATATTTAGAATGAGGATGAGTTCCTGTTCAACTCAGGAAACTTAAAATCCTAACACTTCCTAGGATTTGCCTTTGACCAATGACTGGAGTAGCTTGCAGGAAAAGGCAAGGTTGCTGGGGGAGGGGAGACACAGGTGAACTTATCCTATAGGATCTTGTCTTTGAGGCCTGCCATGCTGCATCACGTCCCACACCCTGAATCTGACTACTAGATAGCAGCATAGGAGTTAAGAGAAAAAGAATCATCAGTGCTTGGTAGGTGAAGTATGGTCTTCGTTAGCATATCACAGGATGGGAGGTTCTTGTTTTCAGACAGTAAAGGACCTCAGACAAGATCTAAACCAGACATGCAAATTAACATAGGCTGAGTCCCAAAGCCTGAGAGACAGAACATGTGGCCTTGTAGGAATTTTAATAGAAATTGAAAATATGACTCAGAGCATCAAAACTGCCTTTTTCTGAATTTCTCTAGGATATTGGGGAGAACAGATAATTATTTTGCAAGCAGGCCAAAGACATTCAGGCTCAAAGATTTTTTCAAATTTCTATCGAGAGTATTTTTCATTTTTTTTTAAAGAATGGCAAGCTCTAAGCAAGCACAGGACTGTTTATAGTGCTATTAAGGGCTCTTAGAGATCTTTATGGGAAACAGTTCTATCATTTCTGCAGATGGAGCAATGGCTCCTTGCAAAGCAAAAGAAGTATGGGTTGGAGGTCACAAATCCACAGTCAATCTCCAGTCTTAATGAGTACTAATGCTGAGTGAATTTAGGCAAAAGACTTAGAGTCTCTGAACCTCAGTTAGCTTAGCTTCTTACCCTCTCCTCCGCCTAAGAATAGACCGAATAGACCGATTGTAAGTTGAAGAGTTTATAAAAGCAAATTGTACATGTAATCCTCGTGAGGATTTCTGCAGAATAAGATTATTCATGTTAAAACCCTCTATGTACTCTTACGGCATCTCTCACGGAATTTTAGCTACTATTCTTTTTCAGAGTTTCATTCATGGGAGAGGAAGATAATCTTTCTTGGGCTAACCAAAGCTAATTTCTTCTGGTTCTTTCTTTAATGAAGCAGGACTGAGTAAATACTTAATTCAATTGACAAAAGACTATATTTTCCTTTCCAGTGAATCCATCAACCATCCATGATATTTACTGAATATTCACAGCATGAGGGGGACAAAAAGGATACAGGAGAAAACTTACAATGAAAGACTTCCAGGTAATCTGTAATTAGGTCCATAAATAGCTTATGGATATGGGCCAGGGGCAGAAGGAGAGTGTAGAGAGATTGTAGCCTGTAAAAGGGAGGAAAAAAATACTTCCAGGTGGGTGCGATTGATTTGGGCTTTCAAGAGTGAACTAGGTTCTGACAGGTGAAGTGATTGTTGCTCTCAGAACCATCATTTTCTCCTTACACTTGACAAGAATTAAAATGTCATGAGAAAGACACATGAAGCATCTTGATTGCTATGGATGGGGGGGGCTTGTGGAGTCCCAAGACCAGCCAGTTCACATGAGTGTCCAGGCCTCTGTGTTACTTCTCTGAAAACTTTATCTCCTCCGATAGGGCATTTTTCAGGTGAAACAAACCATTTGTTGCCTTAATTGTGGGTTTTCTGAAGAGAAGAACTTACTATATCTAGTTTTGTCTGGAATAATGAATGATTCTACATATATCTTGTTGCTGTCTTCACTAAAGACAATTTCTCTGCAGAGAGAAGAGAGTGTTTGACAGTGAGAGAGAGAAAAGGCAAGGAGGGAGAGAGAGAGAGAGAGACAGAGAGGATGGATAGGGAAAAGGAAAAGGGAGATAAATTTGGTTTATAATGCCAATGCTAGACACCGATTCTCAAACCCATAATCTTGGCTACTCAGGAGGCTGAGATCTGAAGATTGAGGTTTGAAGCCAGTCCAGGCAGTGAAGTCCATAGATTCTTATCACCAATATACCACCCAGAAAAGCCAAGAGTGGTGCTGCGGCTCAAGAGGTAGAGTGCTAGCCTTAAGCACAAAGAGTCTTGAGGATAGCACCCAGACACCCTGTGTTCAAGCCCCAGGACTGGCAAAAAAAATGCTTTATAAGCATGAAACTAAACAAAAACATTTTTTTTTGCCAGTCCTGGGCCTTGAACTCAGGGCCTGGGCATTGTCCTTGGGCTTTCTCAAGGCTAGAGCCCTACTACTTGAGCCACAGCACCACTTCCGGCTTTTTTTCTATGTATGTGCTATGGAGGAATTGAACCCGGGTCTTTGTGCAAGCTAGGCAAGCACTCTACCACTAGGCTGAACTCCCAGCCCCAACAAAAACAATTTTTATAAGGATTGGATCTAGGACCTCTGAGAGACACCAAATCTACAGATGTTCCATTCCCTTGCAAAAAAGGGTGGACATTTTCTTTAATAGAACATACACACACTGCCATGCATTTTAGATCTTCCCTAGATTACTTACACTTATTTAAAGAATTACAAGGAAAAAGTCTGTATGAGTTCAGTACTGGTGCACTTTTCCCCCCAAGTGTTCAAGTCAGTGGCTGGTTGACGGTAGAGGCGGGAACCAGGAACACAAAAGGCCCATTGTACTTTCCACCCACCACTGCCCTCAACAACCTCAGTGCTGTGGGTTTTCTAAACCAGGGCATTAGGCCCAACAAATACACTTGGTATATTCTGTGTAGATGTGGCCTGGCCATTACTAGGTCATCAGCAACCCTGAGAGCACATGCTTTTACAATGATTTTGGGAACCTGCTCTTCAAAACAGCCATAAGGTTGTTCATAAGTTTCCATTATGAACCAAGATCCCAACCACTGGTGATGGCACTATCTTAGCCCAGACAGACTTTCTTTTGAGCCTTGGCTTTGGCATCTGAGTGGGATGGATGTGCAAGTCAAAGTGAAACTTATGAGATGGCACCAGGCTGAAATGGTAATAACCCAGATTCTAGAGATGAATTAGAACCCACAGACCAAGAGGCTCATTTGGTTTGAGGGAACTGCCACTGCTCAATCAGCAGGGAAGGATCTCTATCTGGGAGTCCTGGGGCTGAGTCTGTTTATAAAGCTGCTCAGTTAGCCAAATTACCCAGAATACCTTTCCTACAGTTTCACACCTTTCTCTCATTTACCTTCAGGCCAACACAGCATCGCTTTTCTTGCTTAAAATGAAAGACAGGATCAAGGTACTTGCATTCCTGGTCACCAACATAGTAGTGCAAATAGGTGCCTGGGGAGTCTTTTGTTTCACAGGAAAACATCTAAGTGCAGTTGTGATGATCATAAGGATGAAAGCAGTCTGGAGCTGCAGATGGCTCATACCTATAGATCTGAGTCTCATGGCTCTAAACCAGCCCGGGCAGGAAAATCTGTGAAACTCTTATCAGCACTAGGCAGCCAGATCTGGTGCTGTGGCTCAAGTGGTAGAGCCCTGCCCTTGAGAAAAAGAGTTCAGAGACAGCACCCAGGCTCTGAGTTCAAGCCCTAAGACTAACAAGAAAAAAAAAAGATGAAAGTCATAGCCTCCAAAGGGCAACATCTCCCCAAGTCTTCTGCTACAAAGGTGAGAGAAGCATGCCCTGTAAAGGGCGGAGAGGGTGTTGATGGAGAGAAAATGTTGTGGGCCTTTTTCAGTACGTGATGGACTAGGGAGCGTTCAGAAGGGATGGCATCTCCAGAGCAATGGAAAATGCTTCGCTATGAGCACAGAGCAACTTCCTGCCTGCCCTTCACCTTTTCTGAATCACTGATTTATGACGGAAGCAAGTTTAGGCAAGATGGCAGGAGCATCCTGACAAGAGTCACTAAGATATGACTCAGGTATTGCTTATCTGTAATCTGGGGGCATCTTTACTACTTGATTTAGTGACTACTTATCCACCTCCTGCCCTCATTTTCAAACTTCATTGGTTGCAATACTGTTGGGTAGAGTGTTACTTGACATGGCACTTCCTTTCCAATCCTTTTGTCTTTCCTCTTTGGTCTTCCTCTTAAATGTAGCATTAAACACAAGGGATAGGTGAAATGTGTAAATTATGAAGCAAAATCGTTTTAAAAAATCTGGGAGACAACCTAATACGCTTCTTAAGAAAACTGAATGTGTTGAATGAGGCTCTTAGCTCTTTAGACCACAACAGCAATTTGTTAACCTAACAGAAATAACTTTTAAATTTTTGTTAATTTTAAATATTTACACTTTTGTTGTCAGTGTTGGAGCTTGAACTCAGGAGCTGGACCTTGTCCTTGAGCCTCTGTGCTCAAAGGTAGCACTTGAGCCATAGTGCTATTTTTGTTTTTTGGTTTTTTTTTTCTGAGTAATTTATTGGAGCCTGGACTGGCTTCAAACCTTGATCCTCCAATTGCAGCCTCCTGAGTAGCTAGGAATATAGGGGTGAGCCACCAGTGCCTGGCAACTTTTTATTTTCCTTGTTAGTTCTGAGGTTTGAACTCAAGACCTTATGCTTTCTTAAAAAAGAAGTGGGCAGAAGAGCAGGTCTGCTACTTAAGTCATACCTTCAGCTCTTTTTGCTTTAATTTGTGTGTAGGTCTCCAATTTATGCCCAAAGTATCCTGAATTATGATGGTTTTCTTTTAGACCCTTCCTTCATAGATGGGCTAACAAGTGCCATGTCCAACTTACTGGTTGGGATAGGGTCTCTCAAAACCTTTTGCCTAGGCAGCCTGCAAACCCAGATCCTCTTAATCTTTACCTCCTGAGTTGCTGAGATTATAGGCATGACCCAGGGAGTCTGCCTGCCAATTAACCAACATCAGCTACCTGGAAAAAAAATAGGTCAACATGGTGGATAAATTAGAGAAAGGCAAGTCTGGCTAGGGTAGGGAACTCAGTAACAAGCTCTGTCTTGCTTCTGACCTGATAAGTGGTTTGGGCTTTTTAGATGGAAAGTGTGAATAATAATAATATCAGTTTATAATGTGCATATGTGACATGAATATAAAAGTTCTTAGCACACAGTAGAAACTGTTATTGTGAGAAGAAAAGTGACAGCAGGATGACTGTATGTTTGAGATCAGTCCAGACAAAGTTTGCGAGACTTTAATATCAAAAATAAAATACAAACAAACAAAAAAATGGGGCTGAGGTGCATGGTTCAAGTGCTTAGCTAACATTCATGGACCCTGGTTTCAGTACCCCCAAAAACATCTCTCTCTTTTTTTTTTTTGGCCGGACATGGGCCTTGAGCTCAGGGCCTGAGCACTGTCCTTGGGCTTTCTCAAGGCTAGAGCTCTACCACTTGAGCCTCAGCACCACTTTCTATGTATGGGTACCAAGGAATCGAACCCAGGTCTTCATGCATGCTAGGCAAGCATTCTATCTAGGCCAAATTCCCGGACCCAAAAACATCTCTTTTAAAGGCTTCCAAACTCAACTGTCTTGAGGACAAAACTGTCATACCCTTGAACTCCATGGCTATCTAGACTACTCAGGAATTTAGACCTCTATGGACCCTGCAGTAGCGAATCTGGATGCTCTTCAAGTAGAAACCCCATTGGAATGCTGGGTGACAGACACATGCTCCCTCCCGGGGCCCATGAAGCATGGCTGCTCCCAGCCAGAGCAGAGTCCCATTTGAACTCTAGTGAGCTCCCCTCGTTGTTGCCTATTGTCCCTCATTCCTAACCTGGACCCCCTCTTCATTCCCTCCATACTGACACTCTTATTCGGAATCACTAATCAGTTAATCAACACAAGGACAGAGAAGACAAGTGTGTGTGTGTGTGTACATGTTTTATTTTTTTTGCATTTTTTATTGTAATTAGTAAAAGGGTTACATGATATTTGCCAGATAGAAGGTGCATTAACATGTTTTAAAGGACTCCCCAGAGGAAGAAAATGTACAACTAATAAACAGAGGGGAGAGAGAGAGAGAGAGAGAGAGAAATCCCTTCTCCTGAGACAGACCTGCCTCTAAGGCAGTAGGATAATGCTTACAATCTTTTGCCTTATTGTCCTAGAAGCTATAGGCACTTGTCTTAGAAAACCCTCTGTTTTCAACCATTTAGAAAGGCCGTGTCCTCACCACCTTGTGGCCACACGTGTGCTATCACGGTACACTCAGCACACCACGGCAAGGAATAACCGTTCTTTTTACTTAGAGAAAGGAAGGATAATGGTTACTTAGAAAGTGTCCCAGACAAGCTGTCAAATTGAATTCAGAGAGCTGGAGTCTGACTCCAGGACAGGGCTGGCGGGCTGGATTCCCTCAGGACTGGGGTTTCCTGCCTACTGCAGCAGACACACGATTCTTTGTTCTCTCTCTCTCTCTCTCTCTCTCTCTCTCTCTCTCTCTCTCTCTCTCTCTCTCTCTCTCTCTCTCTCTCTCTCAAGCCAAATAAAATAAAAACAAAAAACAAATAAAAAAATGCAACTCTCCACAGATTGTTAGATAGAAAGCAGACAAAACACTAACTGCAGGATTTCAGACAGAGGGAAAAAAAAAAGTTAATAAATAAAACAGAGAAAGAAAGTCCTGTCTGTGTTTTGAACATCAGTCTCACCCTGGACCACAGACAATCCTCGCAACAATCATCTATGCCTTCGCTACAATGGAGGAGGGGGGTTTCATCAGAATCAGGGGGTCGTAGGAGACCTCTCAGCATGCTGTACTTCTGTGGGACAACCAACTTGTGGGGTTGTTTTCTCCCTCCAGAGTCTCTTCTAGCATAGGGGGTATATGTTCTAGAACAGTCTTCCCAACACTTTGCTATACAAGGACACACACACACACACACACACACACACACACACACACTCTCACATGTATATTCTGAGCTTTATATTCAGCTCTCCCCCCACCATGTACACACGCCATGTCTGCTTTGGGCCTCATGCTCACCACCCTCCATTCTCCGGCAAACATACTATGCTATCAAAAGTTCGGGAGCTGGTGGCTCATGTCTGTAATTCTAGCTAGTCCTCTTATCTCCTATTGTCCACCAGAAAACAGGAAGTAGTGCCGTGGTCAAAGTAGTAGAGTGCTAGCCTTGAGCAAAAAGAGCTCAGGAACAGTGCCCAGGCCCAAAGTTCAAGTCCCACAACTGACAAAAAAAAAAAAAATGGTACTGAAAAGTACTGAACCCTCAACCATCCTCTCTAAGTACTATAGCTTTTAGGAGCAAAGCTTCTTTCCTTGTCTATACTTTTCCTCATCAAAACAAAACTTTAAAGTGACGGAAAATGTCAATAGCACATAAAAGTAGAGAAAATAGTCCCGTGAACCCCAAGGGCCCATCAGCCTGCCTAGACAGTAACTTGAGGTTGATTTTATTTCAGTTCCACCTCATTTCTCTAGCCATTACAGTAAGCCTGACTTTTAAAAAATTATTTTATTATTGGGGTGATGTACAGAGGGTTAAAGTTACATTCATCAGGTAGTGGGTACATTACTTGAACATTGTTACCCCTTCCCATGTTTTTCTCCCATTTTCCCTCCCCCCCCCACCACCAAGCCTAACTTATTGATAGATTTACTACATGTAATTTGGACCAAGCATGGTCCAGTAATAGTAATAATAAGAACAATAACAAGCATTTCAAAATAAAACTTTAAATCCATGTGTGTGCCTTATGCAGCTCAGATGATATAGAGAATCTTAGTCCTGTCTCATATTCCCTTGTGTTAAATCATTATGTCATCTATGTCCTTAATTTTATGAAAATCTGACCCTCCCTCAGCAAATAGAGTCCCCAAAATGCCAGTTAAAATTTTGAATATATGTACTTAATTGAAATGAGAAAGCAAAATTGTTAGATTTGTTGCAAGGCGACAACTTCAGCAGAATTTTAGTGGCATGGTGGGAAAAATGATTGGCTCTGCAAACTAGGGCTCATTTCTGTACCTCCCGAGGAATTATTGTTTTTTCCTCAGCAGTGGTCTCTTTACAACCCAGAGGTCTACTGCACATAAACAGATTTATACAAATTGAGCATTCATTACCTGAAATGCTTGAGATTGGAAGTAATTCAGATTTTAGAGGTTTTCAGATTAGAGACTATTTCCCTGTGTGTTCCTAGCAGGGCCCACAGACTCTGATCTCTACTGTGATATGTGAAGTTTTGGGACAGATGTATGACTTTAGTGATTTCTCACTCCGTCATTATCCTTACGGATCATTTTCTATATCACATATGAAGTTTTATAACCCTCTTTAATATTTTTATAAATACTGTAAGTTTCTGAACAACCTCTCTCCTCTGTGACATAGCCCCCTACATAGATAGTTCTAGCTCTGTACAACCCACAGACGCTTTACTGTGGTTAACCCTGCGAATGATACTTCGGGTAAGCCCTCAAAAACATTGTGATATTTTCCCAACAATAACATTAATTACCAGCCAGGCATTGGTGGTTCACACGTGTAATCCTAGCTATTTAAGAGGCTGAGATCTAAGGATTGCAATTTAAAGCCAGCCCAGGCAAGGACAGTTACTAAAACTCTTATTCCGACTAGCCACCAAAATGCCAGATGTGGAGGTATGGTTCAAGTGGTACAGCACCATCTTGGAGTGAAAAAAGCAAAGAATAGTGCTCAGGCCCTGAGTTCAAGCCCTAGTAACTTCACACACACATGCCCCCATACTATATGTTATATAATATTATATAATATGTCATATTAATTGCATGAAGAGTTAAGTACTCATTTACTCTTATTTGTATAGCTTCTACTAAATATTTTTGGCATTTCAGACATCACTGATTAATAACCATATTATCCCTAATAGGGCACCACAGTTATGGGGAAACTGAGGCAGCCAGCACCCTGTCCAAAGTCACAGATTAGGCTAAGTTGCACTTGGCCCCAAGACACCCTAAGGACTTCTGAGGAAGCCTGGAAATCCTGCCCTTTGGCTCCCTTATCTGCAGAATGACAACCAGAAGGATAGCTGCCTCGACTACTCAGAGGGAAGGTGTTAGGCACCAACGAGACACAAGATGTAAAAATGCTTGGCCAGTAAGAAAGGGGCTGCTACTATGTGCACAGCACCACCTCCCCCCCCCCAGCTCCCTTCCAAACCACCAGCAGCCATGCATTCGTGGCAATGGACCAAGGGAAACTTCCCTCCTCTTTTTCCCAGTCTCAGCAAGCAAGGACACAGACTTTTTATCCATTAGCCAGGACAATGGCCCAGCAATGGCAATTCCACAGGCAGACAGTCTTCCCTCAGTGGGGCCGTGGGGCCGTGGTTTTCGGTTTTCCCATTTAACAGCAGGTCCTGAAAGGCTTCCAGGCTGAGACTATACACTCAGTGCACCACTGGCCCTTGGTAGATTATGAGTTCCAGGAGTTAATAAACAAAGAGTTCAGTATCTTCTGTCTTCTGAAGCGTCTTGGGGTACTTAAACAGATTCAGCATGAGGAGCTGAGGAAATGAGGGCTTAGGAGTGCAAAGCAGTTCGGAAGAGAGGATATGCTGATTCTGGCCTGTAGCTGCCCAGCTGAGCACGCGGGGTCAGGTCCCCGGGGGCAGGATTTGCCCAGAAAAACAGCACAAGTCTGACCTGTGACCAGGACAGGCAAGCTCAGGTCTGCAACCTGGAGTAGAAGACTCCAGAAGGTTTGTGTGGTAGCTCAGACTCCAAGATGCTCTGTGTGTGTGCGTGTGTGTGCGTGTGTGTGTGTGTGTGCACGCGCGTGCATGCACAAACACACGCGCTCACAAACACATGTATATATAATCACATATGTATAATGATGATTTAAAATGCATCCCTTCAATCACTGGTACAGTATACAGCTGGGTGGCATTAAGAACATTCACATGAGCTGGGCGCCAGTGGCTTCTGCCTGTACTCGAGCCATTCATGAAGCTGAGATCTGAAGATTGCAGTTTGAAGCCAACCCAGGCAGAAACGTCTGTGAGATTCTCATTTTCAATGAACACCAAAAAGCCAGAAGTGAAGTTGTAGTTCAAGTGGTGGACTGCCAGCTTTGGAAAAGCCAAGTGACAGAGTCTGGCCCTGAGTGTAAGACCCAGTATCAGCACGTATACACACACACACACACACACACACACACACACACACACACACACACACAGTCCCAGCACACACTAACTTCCTTTTCTCCTCTTGTAGCCTCTGATAATCACCAGCTGATTCTCACTCTATGACCCTACTCTCTATGTCTCTCCTGGAAATAGAGTCATTTCTTTTCCTTGTCCTTGATATTCACAAAGCTCTACAAGGGACTCTGGTGCCCAGTGAATATTGCCAAGGAGAGCATATGTGTGAGTTTATTTTCAGGAAAGAACCTTATAGAGTTGTAGCTAGAAGTGACCATAGAAGATGGCAAAAAAAATAATGTTCTCAATTCAAATCTCTGCCTGAGTTCTATTTAAGCAAGGTATTGCTTTCATGATAAGGCAGCAGGAAAGAAAAGTTTGTATTCATGAAGAGCCTTGATGCCTGGCACAGGTGGCTCTCGCCTGTAATCCCAGGATGGCAATTTGGGAGCAGAATGGGTGGGAAAGTTTACTAAGTTTTATCTCCAAAGCAAGTAGCAAAAAAAAAAAATAGGATGGGAGTTTTGGCTCAAGTTGGTAGAGTGCCAGTGGAGCAAATTGCAGGGCTCTGAGTTCAAACCTCAGTACGGCTACCATCAGAGAGGTGGGGGTGGGGGAAGAGGGATATTACTTTTTCTTTTTTCTAGTCCTAGGGCTTGAACTCAGAGCCTGGGCACTGTTTCTGAGCTTTTTTTTGCTCTACTATTTGAGCGACAGCCTTTTCTGTTTATGTGGGGGAATCAAACCCAGGGTTTCATGCGTGCTATATAAACACTCGATCACTAAGCCACATTCCCAACCAGGGGTCATTACATTTTAACTGATATATAATGATTATACATTACATGTGTGTATGTATACGATGTCAGAAGATAAGATCAGGGTAATTAGCATATGAGTCACCTTAAACATTTATCAGTAGTTATATTGGGACTATTTCATATTCCTTAGCATCTGCTGGAAATATCTATTGTTACCCACTATAGCTACCCTACCTGTAGTATAGAACATAGAAAGTTATTCCTTCAGTTTAATTGCATCCTGGCATCCATCATCTCTCTACCCCCTCCCCCACCACCTCTGGCACCTGGATTCTAATCTCTGATTCTATGAGATTAACTGTTAGTGAAGCAAGAGACCTTTCATATTTTAACTTAGATTTGAATCCTTGTTCCCCTACTGGGTAGCTGGATGCTCTCTCAGGAGCTACTTAAAGACCATTATAAGCTAATTTTTTAAGTGTAGCAGCCATCCTTCCTGGGCACAAATAGCCATTGGAGATTGCAGCTTTTTTTTTTGAAAGTAGAAAGGCATTCTAATCATACCAACTCTAAAGATACATTAATAATGTCTCTAAATCATCTCCTCAACTTCTTTCCTTTGTGCCTAATGCAGCACCTGCTCTTGTGTCACACACACACATACACACACACACACACACACACACACACACACACACACACACACACACACACACACCGCTCTCTGGAGCTCAGTTCTGACTTATTCAAAGAAGAGGTAACCAAGGTTGCATGGTGATGTCTTCTCTCTCTTTTTTTTGCATTTAATATTAAAGAAATAAAGATAGCTATTAGAAAAGAAGAGAGATGGTGAAGTGGGAGAGAGGGAGGGAGGAGGAAAGGCTATGTAGCTTTGTCTTGCTAATGCACTTTGTGTTTTGGCACAGTGGGTCATTCAGCCACAGCCCACCTCCCTGGAGGGAGGCAGCAGCTCAAGTGCACAGCTTTACTGGGAACAAAAGATGCACCTGCAATACTCAGATTTAATCATCTCTAGAGGCCAGGGCCCCGATGCTAGGAGATAAATGCCAGGCGCCACCTGAATGCCTCCCCCGGACCCCAGGCCCTGTGCGTCTGCCTGGATACTACAGTTAATTCATGTCAGAAGAAGGTTGCTACCCAGCCAGAAAGAGCTGTCCTGAATGAGCCTCAGCATGGTGAATGTAGTCTCCTGACACAATAGCTCCCCACTCCACCCTACCCCCATAAGGGACCCAGCCTGGAAGGTGGAAGGCGAGGCTGGGAACTGAGGGCTGAGGTCCTGGAGAGGAAGAGGATAGGTCGGTCAACACATTTCAACGTAGCCCAATAAGTTGGATTCTTAAACTAAAACCTTGATTTTTAAGGCCAGTGTTAGGAAATCTTGCAGAAGGTTGCTGCCAGAAGGTGATAGAATGCAGTGTTGAATCCTACTGTGGCCATTTATAGGCTTTACCTTCTGCCCTTCCCTTCCAGCTCCTCTCCCTTCTTCCTATCCTTCCTCTGTCCCACCTTCCTTCTCTCCCTCCATTCCTTCCCGATTCTCTCCTTTTTATTCTTTCCTCCCTCCTTTCGTCCCTTCTTCTCTCCCTCCCTCTTATCTTCAATTCCTTCCTTCTCTCATTTCCTTCTCTCTTCCTCTTCTTTGTTCTATTCCTTTACTTTATCCTCCTTTGCCCTTTTGCCCTTCCTTCCTTCCTTCCTTCCTTCCTTCCTTCCTTCCTTCCTTCCTTCCTTCGTTCCTTCCTTCCTTCCTTCCTCCCTTCCCTCCTCCTTCTCTTTCCCTCCCTCTCCCTCTTTTTTCATTCCTTTCTCTCTTCTTTCCTCCCTCCTTTTGTTCTTTCCTCCCCCTCAGCCTTCTATCCTCCCTCTCTTCCTCTCTTTTTTCTTTCCTTTCTCTCTTCTTTCCTCCCCCTAGCCTTTTACCCTTCCTGGCTTCTTTTCTCCCTTTCCTCCACCCCTTTTCCTTTCCTTCTACCCCTTCCATGGTTCATTGCCCTTCTCTCCCTCTTGCTTCTTTCCAAAGCTGCAAGTAAAAGGCAAAGCTGAATATGTAGCACAAAGCAAAGCAGAGGCCACAGGCGGTTGAGCCTCCTCAGGCTTCGCTCCCCAGTCATCTCCGTGAATGACTGCAGCCAGGGCTCCAGTGTCATGAATGGGTTTGCCTCTCACTGACTCAGTTCAGCCCCTGCATTGGAAACAGGAAATGGCTTTTCTTGAATCTGTCAAGGTGCCCTGACTTCAATGTAGTTGTATTTTCTCTCTTACAGGCATCCCCAATGTGATGTTAACATAACTTAGCAAGAAAAAAAAAAATAAGTCACTCAGAATGAAGACTAAATCAATCCCTCGATCCCTCTTCTGTTTCCATGGTGATAACTAATATATTTGACTTGGAAAGGAAAAACAGCAATGGAAACAAAATTGGCCCACCCAGATAAGGCAGAAGAGAAGGAAGCAATCATTTAAAAGCAGAATTATTATATCTGCCTTTGTCAAGCCTGGAGCTTGAACTCGGGGCCTGAATGCTGTCCCTGAGCTCTTTGGCTAAAGGCTAACTCTCCACCACTTTAAGCCACAGCACCACTTCTGGTTCTCTGGTGGTCCACTGAAGATAAAAATATCTTATGGACTTTACTGCCCAGTGGCTTTGAACCTGGAGCCTCTGATCTTAGCCTCCTGAGTTACTAGGACTGCAGGGTGAGCCATTGTTCCTGGCTGATAATTTATTATCAGAAAACACTAAGTTCTGTGTGGCTGAAGCTACAATCTGGACCTTTGAGAACTCTACAACCTCCACATCCTATGAGAATTCTGGAGCAAATGTCCTCCCTTAGAAGAGTTTATGTCCCTCTGATTGATGAGGCAGCCCACACAGTGCAGAGCCAACATGAAAACCTGGGCTCTCATTCCATTTTGTGGCAGATGTGAGGTGAAGAAGGAGAAAAGAAGAAAGGGTGGGGAGAAGATTGTGTGTATCATACTTCCCTCTGCTCCTGAGCCTTCACTCTGAAACCCCTTCTCTGTGGAATGTTCTTTTTCTCCTAAGAACTTATTCCACACTTCTGATTTCTAATAATGATATCCCATTGTTTTCCTCCATGAACCAGAACGTAGAAATTATTCACGTGTTTAAATGTCTAAAATTTTCCACAGTATTTAGATCAATCCTTATAAAATTGCTTCCCAAATAAGAATGCTGAGAAACACTAATGGAATACACTTTAGATTCATGAGCGCAAGTCATTTTCTAGCCGTTTTCTTTCTCTCTGAACCAAACCAAGCCAAATCAAATCAAACCAATCCAACCAAAGCAGACAAAACCAGACCATCCTTAAATTACCTCATTACAAATGAAATCGACATGATTTACATTTCTTATGAGGTAGGCACCCTAAATGAGCCTCAACTTTTCTCTTTACTATCACTTCCTTGAGAATCCTCCCACTTAAAACTCAGAAACTAGGCAGTTTCTGCTCAGGCAAAGTGCAAGCATTCATTTTCTCCCCTGAAAGAAAGCTTCACGTTCTATTTATAAGATGATTACAGAATATCACAAAGCCTCCTGATGTTGTAGTTTTGCAACAAGCAGCACAAGAGTGAAATTCTTTGGATGCTAGAAAAACAAAAGGGAATTGGTCTACAAATATCAAGTTTCCCACCTCAGTCTTAAGCAAAGAAAATGGTGCCATGAATGCCACCAGCAAGGTTCTGAGCCCACAGGGAGAATGGACTTACCTTCTTTGACACTCAGTCGTGAGGACTGGTCAGTGTGGGAGGTTGTATTATAGGCTAGCAGTGAACCTGTAAGGCAAAAAAAAAGAAAAGAAAAAAAGGCAAAAATGAATGCTATAGTTTGGATCTAGAATGTTTTACAAAGCTTAATCCCAAACATGATACTCTGCAGAGTTGATGGGAACTTTAAGAGGTAGCGCCTAGTAGGTCTTCTGGTCATTGGAACTGGTGCACTCCCACCCCCCCTTCCTCTTCTTCCTCTTTCCAGTTTGTTTTTTTTATTCATAAAGGAAATGGTTGCTCACTTGAGGCCCTGCTATGCTGAACTGCCACAGGTTTAAAGTAAGGAAGCAAATCAGTCACTGTGAACTAAAAGCAAACCTTTTCTCCTATTAAGTTGACTGTCTCAGTCATCTGTTATAGTCATGGAAAGCTGATGAATACAGGCTAGAACTAAAACATTTCTCTTTTAACCAAACTAGGAGATGGCATGAGAAGAGAATGGAGAGGGGTAGAGAAAAGAGGGTAAGAAGGGCAGAGAACTCCTGAAGGGAAAGGAGAGAGAGGAAGAAGCTAATGAGACCTGTTTGCTTGGTATCAGATACTTAGGACATTGGTAATTTTGGGAGTTTGGGGCAGAGAAAACTAGAAGAGGATGTGTATGGGGAGACAAGACTACCTTCTCTCGAGCAGCCATGTTTGTGTTCTCAAGTGTTTAGGCACTGTGCCACAGAAGAAACACAGAATGGAGAATGAATAAACACAGGTGTTCCTCCTCCTCCTCCTCCTCCTCCTCCTCCTCCTCCTCCTCCTCCTCTTCCTCCTCCTCCTCTTCTTCCTCCTCCTTTTTCTGGAGTTTGAACTAGGGCTTGTGCACTGTCCCTGAGCTTCTTTAGCTCAAAGCTAATGCCCTATCACTTGAGCCACAGCACCACTTCTGGCTTTTTTGGTAGTTTAGTGAAGATAAGAGTCTCACAGATTCCCCTGCTTGTGCTGGCTTCAAACCGTGATTCTCGAGATGTCAGCCTGTTGAGTAGGTAGGATTACAAGTGTGAGCCAGCGGCACCTGGATCTTTTACTATCTTATTGATGGATGATGGGTAACATGACCTTGATTTTTTGCCTATTAGACTAATGAAGTTATTGAACTAGATCATGGGTTGGCACATTTTTTTCTCTATAAAGACCTATTCGTCAATGTTTTAGAGTTTATGGGGTGAACATAGTGTCCGGTGTAAATTCTTCTTAGCTTCTGTTCTGCTTTTTCCATGATCAGATTTGTCCTACACCTTGTGATCTGCCCTGCCTTGGGGAAGAACCGAGTACACTGAGTCTCTGGCTTCCCCTGGATACTTAGGGTACTTTTACAGGTGGAGCTAAGTGTTTGGCTCCGTGTTCTTGGTGAAGAGGTGTTGAGAGTTGGAAAGAGCAGGGATGGTGATTCTGGAAATGAGATATATTTTATTCTCTTTAATCCCATTTTGTTTCTAAGAGAAGATAACTCAGCACAAGGAGTTAAGTGCCGATGGTTCTGTCGTCTCAGAGTGGAGATGACGTCTTTACATCAGTCATTAAAACAGGCCTCAGTTTCCACCTTCTGAAAGGAGGACCATCGGGGTCTCTTTGCAGGTTGAAACATTGCATGATCTTTCTTCCTTCCAATTAGATGGGCTCTTTCCTTTAAAGTGAACTCAAAGAGTTCCATTTTGTCACAGGGAGACATTTTTAGGATTCTTCTCATAATCCCTCTGAGGAAAAATGTTAAAAAGCCAGCAAAAATGAGGACTGGAATTTGCTTTTTATAAGGCTACCATGAGCTGGACAGATGTGTCTGAGGCTAAGAAAGACTTTCTAAACAACTCCTCTTTTCATAGGGCCCAGGGCCAAGAGACTGACTGGGTGCCAGACTGGAAATGGGCTGTCAGCCACGCCTCTTCTCAGTCTCCAGCCATGGAGGAGAAACAGTGCCTGCCTCATCCAGCTACAGTGGATAGTTAGGTGCTGCAGCGAAAAAAATGCACCCAGACCAGGTCAGAGGATAAAGTCTCCAACTTCTAGGGACATATGACTCTGGCTTGGGTGCCTACCCCTTCTAGAAAGTTCTGAAACAAATCCCTGGAGAGGCAGGAGGAGAGACTGCTCCCTGCTGAAGTTCTCATGGATGGATAACATGGTATAAATGATGCCATCACTCGAATGCAGTAGCCCCGAACCAGTTCTGCTTGATGATTTCCATTCTCGAGAATATCCATGCACAGTGAAGATCCTGAAATTCATGTTACACCTTCAGCTGAATATAGGTTATTCTTCAAATGAGGGGGTAAAGTTAGATCTGCTTCTTACCAGTGACTAGCTTAGTGAGTGGGCATCAATTTCACTCATTTCTCTAAGCCTTACACACAAGGCGCATTTACCAAATGTAATTACTGTGAAACTTAAATTCTGGTTTGAGTGTGTGTGTGTGTGTGTGTGTGTGTGTGTGTGTGTGTGTGTGTGTCATAGGACTTGAACTCTGAATGCTGTCCCTGAACTCTTCAGCTCAAGGATACCACCCTACCCCTGGAGTTACAGGGCCACTTCTGCTTTTCTAGTGGTTAATTGAAGATAAGAGTCTCACGGACTTTACTGCCCTCGCTGATTTTGAACTGTGATCCTCAGATCTCAGTCTCCTGAGTGGCTAGGATTACAGGTGTGAGCCGCCGTGTCTGGCTTGTTTTTTTGTTTGTTTGTTTATTTTTGTTTCATTGTTTTTTGTTAATCATATGTAAAGTGCTCAGAACAAAGTTGGAACTATTGGTTCATGCCTGCAATTCTCAAGAGGGTGAGATCTCAGGATAGGACTTCAAAACCAGTTCTGGGAGAAAAGTCTATGAGATTCCTATCTTCAGTTAGCCAGGAAAAAGCTAGAAGTGGGATGTGTAACTCTAACAGTAGAATGCTAGCCCTGAGCAAAGAAGCCAGAAAGCAAGACTCCCAGTTCAAGCCCCAGTACCAGTACCAATAAACAAACAAAAATTAATTAATAATAAAGAATAATGATTAAGAGTGGCTAGCTGTAATTATCATGTCTTTTTTACTCTTTCTCCTACAGGCATCCATAATGACCCAGGATAAAGTCCTTTTGTCTAAGAGATCAGCAAGCATTCATCTTGTCCCTTGGAAGAAGAGCTGCGAATGGGTTCTGCTGCAGTAAGAAATAACCCTCCATGACTGGAAGCTGGTTAAGATGCAGAATGGAACTTTCCAAGGGAATGCAAACATCTCCAGCAGGGTAAGATGGAGAATGTGTGCCTCTGTCCCTGGCATTTTCTCCCTCAGGCTGGAACTTACTGCTGAAGCAAATGAAGAAAAATGACAGTCTCTGAGGAGCAAAAAGCCCAAGTCATTAGTGCAAAGTTAGCCTTGAGCACGAAGCTCAGAAAAACCACATGTATCAAATTTCCCCATGGTGAAAGTCGGTCTGTGGGCACACGTGAAGCCACAGGAAACTCCCAGAAAGCCAAGGAAAGGGTCACTTGACCTCCCCAAAGCTTGCATGAAATACATATTTCATGGTAACCTAGGAAAGCAATTTTGCCCCAAGACTGTTTTTGGTTCAGATTTCACTCTGGGAAGGAGAGGCAGCTTCCCCCGAGAGGGGGCTGGCTGGGGGCCACTGGCCCCTCTCCCCAGGGACCCACATTTCCTTTCTCCCTTCAACTTTTATTTTGCCTGGGCCATGGAGGGTGGCAAACAAGCCCTCTCCTTTTCTTCTTTCTTTCTTCCTTTCTGTCTGTCTTTCTTCTTCCCTTCCTTTCTTTCTCTTCTCCCTTTTCATTTTCCTTCCTTCTTGTTCTTTCCCTTTTTCTTTTAGTAGTACTAGGATTTGAACTCACAGTCTCACACTTGCTAGGCAAGCACTCACCAACCCTTTTCTGCTGATATTATTTGAGATTGGGTCTTGCTTTATGCATGGGCTTTCCCATGTCACTGGAATGACAGGCATGTAAACTCATGCCCAGCCAATGCTCAAGGTGGAGTTTCTCAAATGTGTTTCTTTCTTTCTTTTTATTGTCTAGATCAGCCTGCAACTTCAGATTTCTCCCTCTCAAGAAGCTAGAATTACAGACTTGAGTCACTACATACAGCTTCCATGCAGCTTTCTTAAGGGAACTTGTGCTGCCAGTAGAAAGCTCTTCTTGGAGTCTGGCTTCCTTTTCTGGGGTGGCTTTGAATTTCTTTTTCCTTCTTTGAGGATCTGTCTGGCTTGACCTGACCTGGCCCACGTTGCTCCTGAACTCATCCATTCATAGGCTAGAGCAGGGAAGAGGGGAACCACTGCTTCCAGGCCACACATTCTCTGCTCCCTCACTCCATCCTTGCACAGGCCACGAAAGCTAGTGTTGCATCATCCTCCCTGCTACAGGTGAGACCACCATTCAGAGAAGTCGAGTCATTCGCCCAGGATCACACAGCCCAGAAGGTACAGGAAGCAAGATTCTCCTCCTGATCTCTCTACAAAACCTGTTCTCAGGCCAAGCAGCCCCCAAGTCCTCCAGGCTCAAGCAGAGCAATGAAAATTCGCCTATGGGGCTGACAGAGAGGGTTGGGATACTTTTGAGAGAAGGGGTGGGGGTGAAGGAGAGAAGGCACAGGCTTCTCTTCTCCTTGATGGCAGGGGTTACATAAATGAGAGGATGTGTTTTCTGATAATTTCCCAGTGGTGTTTTGTGAAGTTTGCCATTCGCTATATATTAAATTTCATTCAATGAAAGCATCTGTCTATGCATGTATGCATATGTGGATATATGTACATGCATATATGTATATATCTTGATTTGGGGTACACTTTATTCTAAAAAGCAGGAGGTTGCTATTGCTGAGATTGGAATGACCTTTTAGAATCCTTCCTTCCTTCCTTCCTCCCTCCCTCCCTCTTTTCTCCTCTCTCTCTCTCTCTCTCTCTCTCTCTCTCTCTCTCTCTCTCTCTCTCTCTCTCTCTCTCTCTTTCTCTCTCTTGAACTTGGCCTAGGTGCTGTCCCTGAGCTCTTCAGCTCAAGTCTACCACCCCGCCCTTGAGCTAAGCCCCACTTCCTGTTTTCTAGAAGTTAATTGGAGATAAAAGTCTCAGGTCCTTTTGTGCCTGAGCTGGCTTTGAACCACGATCCTCAGTTCTCAGCCTCCTGAGTGGCTAGGCCTGAGCCACAGGGCCCGCTCTCTTTTCTCTTTTTCTTTTTCTGTCTGTACCTATACTGGGACTTGAATTCAGGGCTTTGCAACTCAGGCTAGAGCTGTATCAAACCTCCATTTTTGGTTTTTGCGAATTAATTGAAGATAAGAGTGCCACAGACTTGGAAGTGGTGCTGTGGCTCAAGGGGTAGGGCAGTAGCATCGAGCTGAAGAGCTCAGAGATAACACCCAGGCCCAGAGTTCAAGTCCTACGACAGATGAAAAAAAAAAAAAGAGTGCCACAGACTTTTTTGCTCAGCTTAGCTTTGAACCACAGTCCTCAGTTCTCAGTCTCCTTCGTAGTCAGGATTACAGATGCGAGCCACAAGTGCTTGTCTGAAACTGTCTTTTTCAAGGTAAATGCATAAGACATGAATAATAATCCCGTATCTGGGATTGAAAGATGAGACTAGGTTCAGGGAAGGTTCACAGGTATGAGGCAGAACCCTGGGCTTTCTTGGGTTTTGCCAAGAATCCTGTTCCTCACTTGCTGATGCAGGGTGGGCAAGCTCCTCAGGCCAGAGCTTTTGTCTGGGCCTCGGACACTGGTACACACAGTTTGGCAGGCCACTCCACAAGTGGCCCATTGAGCTGGCCGCCCTTGTTCTGCATGGCAGACACTGCTCTCCCTGAGCACACACGGGAGGCTGGAGGAGGGCAGAAGGCTGGGGCTGACAAGTGACAGAGTCCAGCCCACAGTGCCTTTGTCCTGCTGTAATCCTGCTCTCCTTTCCTGCCCAGACAGGAGCCTGGAAGGGACAATACACCATAATGGCTTAATTGCTTAGGCCTATCAGCATCTGAGGCTGCAGGTGGAAAGCCCGCAGATCGCACAATGTGTTTTCCATTAGTATGAAATTTAAAACAAAGGGGGGGAGGTCAAGATTGATACCTTTTTTGGTGATCTTCCTATCACTAAATACTTCATTCTCCTCCTGGAGAACGTCACCACACCACTGTTTGAGCATGTCGTTTCTTACCAGGTTTTCCTAGGCCAAGCTCGGACAGATGCACAACAAGGAAATAAAACATAAAACCCCAAACTCTTCTACTGGCTTCTCCCTCTGCCCAGGAGCTTTCAAGTCCTCCAACAACTCCCAGCTCCCCCCAGTGGCCCCAAGGCTGAACTGCCACGTGGGAATGGGAATGAACAGTCCTGCCTATCCGTTCTGCCTGCCAGCCTCCCCTCACCCCCACCCTGCATGTCCTCCTCCCACCACAGCTTCTTCTGTACCCACCGGATGTATCTGGGAGAAAGCCTAGTGTGGCTACCAATCAGTCCCCGAGTTTGGGGTGCTATGGACCAGAAAAGGGCGGGGTGGAGGGAATGTTTGGTTTCATCAGTCTCATTCCAGAAGGCCACAGAAAAATATTTGGAAAGCACATATCTCCGGATACAAATAAAAACAGCCACCCTGTGGATAATGTCCTCTGGCCCTCAGTGCAGGAGACTTCAGCAGTCTGAAGCTGGGGTCAGGTTGCAGGCTGGCACTACTGAAGTGGAAGGCTCAGAGGCCAGGACAGGTGTCTGCACTGAGGATGGATGCTCTTCAGTGGATTGAGTAGATTGAGTGGATTGAATCCTGGAGTAGACCAGGATTCAGATGGCTTTGGTTTTGAAATGGGGATCATCGAGTTAGGCACCCTGAGTCCACGAGGGGGCGCCCTGTCGACGTAAACGTCACATAGGACACCTGGACGGGTTGCTGGTGTCACCTGAGCTGATTTCAGTATGACCCCAAGAACTGGGGCACCCTGACCAGACCTACCCTCTTCATCCTACTTGAGATGCAGGTGAAGAGTGCACACCTCCCTGAAGGTCAGATACGCTCTTGCATGTTTTCAACAGTGTATAGAGAGGTTCAGGACATTGCTATTTTTCTCTTATTTCTAAAGATACGTTAAAGTATTCTTTTGAATTTGACATATAAAGTCTACAATTATAATTCCCCTCTCAGACAACCAGAAACGTTCAGGGCTTTAGGTTGGCAAGAACTTCTTAGTCTCTAAGGTGTGGCTTTCTCTGCTGAAGCCTAGAAAGATGAGTTGTGCCACTAATTTTACATCTCTGGCCTAGAAGAACCCATAGATGGGCTCTGGACACTATTTCTTCATCCTACAGCCCTTCCTCCATCTGTCCTGAGGATCCCATGACCAAAGCACAAATCAACTGATCAACTAAGTTGATCAGTGAGCTGATAAGTTTACCAGTTGAGCTGGTAGCTCACCCCTGTAGACCTGGCTACTCAGGAGATTGAAATCTAAGAATTGCAGTTCAAAGCCCCAGTAGGGACTCATAGCTCAAATTAACTACCCCCTCAAAACCAGAAGTGGAGCTGTAGTCCAGTGGTACAATGCTAACCTTGAGTAAAAAAAAACAAATGCTCAGTGGCAGCTCCCAGGCCCTGAGTTCGAGCCCAGCCCACATACATACACACACACAGCACAAAATAAAAAGCTATTCCCTGAGGGTTCTTTCAAGTCTAACATTCTGCAAAAGGCTACTATACTACTAGGTTGGGGCAAGTGTTTTTGTTTTTACATTTTAAACCTAAAACAACTATTTTAGGTTTGAACTCAGGACATTCTACTAGCTACTCAAGCACTCTACCGCTCATGGCTCTTAACCTTTATCCTGCAGTTACTTTTAAAACAGGGTCTTGCCTTTATGCCCTGGCTCTTATTTATTCTTCTTGCACAGCTGAGATGACAGTTACACTCCATGACACCAGCTTTTGACTGGTTGAGATGGGGGTGCCCCTCATGTTTTTGCTCAGGACGACTCTGAACTTTAGTCCTCCAAGTATTCTCCTCTCAAGTGACTGAGAGTACAGAGGTGAGTCACCCAGCCTGGTTCTATACTGCGTTCTCAAAGGCCTTTACATGCTTAACTCTGGCCGTTGACCTTACGAACAATTACCTTTCTGGAACTTTCATATTTTGGTTACGTTGAGGGATCATCCTTAATTTCTACCTATGCTCTTAAGAAGAAACAATCTACACTTTTTCTTGCTATCTTATACACCTGAATTCTCCTCACCCTCCTCCTCTTCCTCCTCTTCCTCCTCCCCTCTTCTTCCTCCTCTTCCCCTCCTCCTCCTCCTCCTCTTTACCATGTGCTCACCACTTCCTTCCCTGTCACCTGCCCTCCGCAAAGCAGAAATATCTCCTAAAAGTGGATAATGACCTCAAATCCCTGAGCCTCCAGAGCAGAAGGTGTTTGTCTGACTTCAGGTTCTTGGTGACAAGAAGTACCAAAAGGGATGTGGGGTGTTTATGGGATAGTCAGAAATCCAGCTTGTGGAATTTGAACATGCTTCTCACAAGGGCATGTAGCATGTAGCCCCAGATTATTGGGCCCTTTTGCCATTCATAATTCACCTATGCATCTAAAATTTCTTCTCTGAGAAACGATAAAATGGGACCAGGGATCTCTCAGCTGTGAAGTTGCTAAGGGAGGTGGAAAAGGCAGACTGGTTCCTTGCTTTTGCTTATCTGTTGCTGCTTCTTGCATCCATCCTCTGTGTTCACCTCCTTGCTCCTTACTTGCTGGTTTTATTTTTCCCCAAGACTATGTTCAAAGATTCTTGGCTTTTTTCCATCCTACAAACACATATAAGGCTGAGGGAAATCTAGATCATTAGAAAACGCTAATCACCAAGGCTCAACATCAGCTGGATGGAAAATGGCCCCTTTTCTGAAATTGTTGTTTCTGGGGCTGACTTCATATTGCAGCAAGACTCAGACATGAGGTCATTCTTCGGTGCTCACATATACTCTCCCACCGGTCACCAGACGCCTCGAAAGTGGCCAGATAGCCCAGAGGCACGAGTGGAAACTTCTGAAGGCATTTTTCTTACTTTTCCATTTTCCCAGCAAGTATGCTATGTGTTGCCCCTGCCCCATGCAGAGCACAGTTGCAGAATCAAAAACCTCACTGAGCAATGGCTAGGGAAAGAACAAAACCACCCAGAGCCCACAGGACCAGGAAAAGTAGTCCCATGCTGTGTGTAAGATGGCAGCTTTAGGAAAGGGGCTTACAAATCATTTGACAGCTCAGCCAGGCTCACACCTGTAATTCTAACTACTCTGGAGACTTCAGATCTGAGGAATACAGTTCAAAGCTAGTCTGGACCAAAAAAAAAGTGTATGAGACTCTTATCTCTAATTAACCACCAGAAAACCAGAAGTTGGGCTGTGGCTCACAGTGGCAGAGCACTAGTCTTGAGCAACAAAAAGCTCAGGGACCAGTCCCTGAGTTCAAGCTCCATGACCAAGAAAAAACAACAAAACAAAACAAAAATGCAAAACCATCTTTCCTAAGCTTAATTCTCTAATAATCTTATCCTGAGTCTATTGGGTTTGGATTTGATCATCTGTAAAGGAATATAGACTCGTGTCCATATTCTTGTGGCTTTCATCATCTTTGGGGGGCTTTTTAAGACTTGTAGGTAGCTCTGCTACCTGGCCTGAATTTCTGGTAAAAAGAAAAGGCCGAGGTTAACAATAATTCCATTCCTCTCCTCAGTGACCACTACATATCACATGTGATGCATATCAAACTAAGAAGCACAGTAGGTGCCTGTGACTGCTGCCTTGGCTACTTGAGAGGCTGAGATATGGAAGATCATGGTTTGAAGCTAGTATGGACAAAGAAGTCCAAGTGACTCCACATTGAATAAGGCAGCAAAATGCTAGACTGGAGGCATAGTTTAAATGGTAAAGCATCAGCTGTGGGCAAAAAAATAGTGGAACAAGAGTATAGGTATTGGAAAAACAAAAAGAAAACAGCCCTGAGGGGCCTTTTGTGCTAGCTGGCCTCAGAATACATAAACCTTTTCTTTCTTAAGCTCTCCTTTCTAATACCTACTTTTGTTTTCCAGAGAGCACTGGTATTCTTCCTTGAACCTCTGCTTCATGAATTTCTTTCCCTGGTGAGTAAGTGTGCAAGAGGTAAACCTATTGGGTTAGATGTGGGGCTCCAGAATAACACTAGCATAAGAAAACGTTAATGCATTGACTTGCAGAACTTTTTTTTTTTCATTCCAGTCCTGGGGTTTGAACTCTGAGCTTGAGCACTGTCCCTGAGCTTCTCAAGGATAGCATGCTACCACTTGAACCACAGCTCCATTTCCAGTTTTCTGGTGGTTAATTGGAGGTAAGAGTCTCAAGGATTTTCCTGCCCAGGCTGGCTTTGAACCAGGACCCTCAGATCCCAGCCTCCTTAGTAGCTAGGATTACAGTTGTGAGCCACCCGTGTCCAGCTATGGCTTGCAGAACTTTTCATCCTAAACATATGAACCTAAAGTTTCCTGTAGGAACTTGAAATCATATCTCCAGGAAAACTCCAGCCACAATAATAACCATCTTACAAAATCCCAGGCAGAAGTGGCTTGTAGAAAGGGGACAGCACAACTAGCTTTTGAGTACCTTAAAAATAGAGATCCTAGTTTCCTTCTTCCTTTTCTAGTTTGCTTCCTTGACCTTGGGTCGGCCCCTGTGCAGTCTGTAGAAGCCCTGTTGACCTTGACAAGGAAGCAGCTCCAGGATGTGTCTCCTCATCCCCTGCCCCATGGGCTGACCCAAGGGCGCCCCCTTCCTTCCTTGGGTAGAAGGACAAGCTGGAGCCACACTTACTTTCCCTGAGGTAACTGAGGTGTGATAACAGCACTTCGGTGTTGTAGAGGGAGGTGACTCGGAGGAAGTCCTCTTTGTTCATTTTGCATAGTTCCTTGCCATCCATGTTCTGGAAGAAGGACGTATCGATCTCCATCAAGCCGTATTCCTTTATGGCCCATTCCAGCCACTGGCGCACATGCTCCTGTGTCCACAGTGTGGGGTCTGCGGAGGGGAAGGGGGGTTGTCAGCAAGCACTCTGCCTCAGGAAGCTAGGCAGCTTTGGTTCCCTCCCATTCCCTTTGGCTCTTTCTCCCTCCCAACCTCCAACTCTGTCTTCCCTTCCCTTTCCCTCTCCCCCACTCCTCCCTCTCCTCTTCCCCTCTTCCTTCCCCCATTTTTCTTTCTCTTTGATTCTATCCCTCCAACTTTCTCTTTGTCTCTCCCCAGTCTCTCTGTCTCAGTCCCTCTGTCTCTTTCTCCCTCCCCCCTTTCCCTTCTCCCAGTCCCTTTTCCAGATGTCCCCCCTCCCCCGCAACACCCCATCTGGTTTCATTGCATCTGGTGCTGCCTGAACCACTTAGCACTCTGGAAGGTTCTGAGCTACCTCAACCGATTTCCCGACAGGACCCACTTTCAAGTTTTTGGAGGGCAATTGAAACCTTTGCCTGAGAAATGGTCACATCAGAATGAAAATAAACACTGGTGCTGAGGCCTGTGTCTCTGGGAAAGGGAGTGTGTGTGGGGGGTGGGTGGCATCTGTATTGAAGAACATTAATGATTTCAAGAAAGAATATCAGGGAGAAGGGAATGAGGGTGCAGCAATGATCAAAGTATAGTATATGGTATACACATTTATAAAAATGTCACAGCGAAGCCCATTATTTTATACAATTAGTGTATAGTTACCAAAAAAAAAAAAAGCCAACAAGTGGGAAAGGGAGAAAGAACACAGATCCCTCTATGGCTAGAGAGAAGGCAATGCATATAATATATGAATGCATACTCGTTCTGCCATCCTTCCCATCTGTTCAATTCATGTTTGCCATAAATCCAATCTAGGTTCTCTTCTTTTGGGGACAGCTGTGCTGAAATTTTTACCACATCATCCCCCAAACATTATGAGGCTATTTAAATACTCAAAGATGAGAAAAGGTGTCAGGGACAGTTGTGAAGGAGCACGAATCTTTAAGGTGTAGGGTGACCTCTATCTGTCTCCCTTGCTCTCTTCTTCCTTCTTTCCTCTCACATTCTCACAAGTTCTGGCCCATCCTTCTCACCCTGGGGCAGGGCGGGGGAGGTAGCTGGTAGGAAGGAGTGAAAAGTTCCTTCCGATTCCACAGCCTGGGACCCACATCTTCCCTTGGTGACAATAGTTATTGGGACTCATAAGCACCTTAAATATACACATCATAAAAGATAGCCACATGAATTTTGCCTTCATGAAATTCCTACCATTGGCAGGAAAATGGAAGCTACAAGGCAGTTAGTAAGCAATAGCTTTTATGGTAAAAGGTCATCCTCAAACAATGCATTGTCCCACTGAGAGTCTGTGAAGACTCTTGGCACAATGGGAGCCAGTTCTGAATGATCCAGAGCATGAAGACATGCTGTGGTCAGATCCAGGCCTTGAACTGGGACAGCCACAGGCATGTATTTTCCTAGAAACTTCACTCTGATCCTTGTCCAACAACCTTGTCGTGTGTTTATATGTGTCAGGGGAATTTCTTACCACACATGGCTGTATTTGTGCTGGTGTTGAGGCAGGTGGCAGGGAAACAAAAAAGGAATTCTATGAGGGACCTTGAGTGGTTGAGAGGGAGCTGGGGGTCATAGGTCATAGCTGCTGTAGTCTTCTTCATAGGAAGGATCTAGAACCCTGGAATGGATGATGACCTAGACTGTGTTTTCCTACCATGTGTCAGATCCTCCTTAAATCCCCTTCTTCTTTTCGTGTGTGTGTGTGTGTGTGTGTGTGTGTGTGTGTGTGTGTGTGTGTGTGCGCGTGTGCGCGCGCTCGCTCACACACCCGTTCTCGTAAGCACATGTGCCATTACTGGGGCTTGAATTCAAGGCCTTGTGCTCTCCCCCCACCCCTTGCCCCCTCAAAGCAGGCACTCTTACCACTGGAGCCATACCTTCCCTTCTGATTTTTTGGTAGTTAAATAGAGATAAAAGACCCACAGACTTCTTGCCTGAGATGGCTTTTAGCAGTGATTCTTAGATTTCAGCTTCCTGAGGAGCTAGGGTTACAGGCTTGAGCGGTGCTTGGCCTCTCTCTCCCGAAAAATGGATGTCACTATCTCCATTTTACAGGTGGACTGAGGTGCCTTGGAAATGTAATTCTCTTGCCTGGAGCCTCACTGCTCCTATCATCTGGAGCCATGGGGTCCTATGCAAATCTTGTGGGACTTCGCTGAAAAGCAGACCCTGACTTCTCATTCTGTCCTCTAACACATCCTGCCTTAACTCAGCTGTAAACTAAGAACCCTTGTGTCAGAATGCTGAGCTCCTTTAAAGCTCCTTGTGTAAGTGTGCATTTGTCTCCTTTGCATACATTTCTTGCTTTGTGTTATCCCTTCCATTTGCCCTAAGCAATTAAGTAATTTCCACTGGTAAGTGGAAATACATTTCTACTCTTTTAGCTTTGAAAGAAAAATGTCGAGGAGGGAATTGGATGATATAGCATATTTGTGCATCCTCCACGTCTCCAAATACGTCACTTTTTGGTATTCTAAGCCTCAGATTCCATTTTAGACCTTGTATTTTATTTATTTTATTATATCCTCCCTTACTTTTGGGCTCTATCACAATATTATTTCTCTCCCTCTACAGCACAATGAATTATAAATCTTCCACTCCGGACCACGCTAAGCTCTTCCAAATGTATTTCCTGGATGATTTAGCCTTAGTTTCTTCCCATCTGAACGTGAAGCTGGTGATTAAGTAGGAACCTCGTTTATACTTGTCTTAAAAGCCCATCATAAATTCAATCGCTTGTTCCCCTAATGTTTTATTGCCTTGATTTGTGGACTTGCCCCAAAGAGACTTTCCCTCATGTCCAGAGGCTGCCCTGGAGGAAGCCAAATGTCTGAGTAGAGTGCTTCAAGATCCAGCCCCTGGTGGAAACATGGAACAAATCACGGCTCATGCATTCACTCCACAAAGCACGTTGAAAACCACTTGATAGGAATTAACGCTGCTTGCATGATTACTGCTATGGTTAACGGGGCGGGCACCTGAAGCTGACATTGTATGGTTTCCTTTAAAGGTATTTTAATATATGTTTCGGAGTCAGAGGGGCAATCAAGCAGTGTGGCCCCTGTTGCCTACTTTTCACAAGCCATTCCCAAGCGACCAACAAAATGAAACGGGGCCAGCAACCTGGTTCAGGGACAATCTCTGATCCTTTAGTTGCTTCAGTCTCTCAGGAGATCTTCCTTGGGCTAATAGCTCTGTTAGAGTTTGGGAGCAAATGAAGAAAAGCCTGGCTTAGCCTTGGGCCAATATAGAGAATTTCCCAGCATGCTCTAGTATTACCTATGAGGAGAGGGAGGATTCTCTCTCAAAAATTCACACATGGCATAGAGAGAGACTCACCAAACTAAGTTGTGTGTGTGTGTGTGTGTGTGTGTGTGTGTGTGTGTGTGTGTGTGTGTGTGTGTGTGTGTACTGGTACTGGGGCTTGAGCTGATGGCCTTGACTCTGTCCCTTAACTTTTTTCATTCAAGGCTAACATTCTACTAGTTGAATTATAGCTCCACTTCCAACTTCTGGGGGTTTAATTGGAGAGTGTTACAGATTTGTTTTCTGCCTGAACTGGCTTCAAACATTAGATCTTAGCCTCCTGGATGGCTGGGACTTACAGACATGAGCCATTGGCACCCATGAAACAAAACTCTTCTTCCTTGTAGAAGGAGCATGAACATTTTTATATCATAAAGGGTGCCAGACAATTCCTGTGAACCCTTGGTCCTGCCCCTGTCTGGACATAAACATACACACACACACACACACACACACACACACACACACACACACACACACCAAGGTTTACAAAGGAGATGCCCATCACTAAAGCAAGCATTTAGTATTAGACCAACAAATTCCTTCTGACTCCCTCAAAGAAATGCCTAATCCTCTGTCTTCAGACACAACTGCATTTCTACTCCTACGAATGGAAGGCGTTAGCCTCTTTGGTCAAGTTATTTTAGTAAGCAGGGTTAGTTCCTGCCTTGTAATTCACTTGGTGTAAGATTTGGACATGCGTGTTCCTTCTCTCTGGCGACTATTCTACATGTAGCCATTGTCAAACTCCTTTTGTAGCCAGGCAGCTGAGTGAGTCCATACTGGACACAGTGTCCAGCCTGTGGACAGAAGGATTGAATAATGGTTTTATTTTCTGTAACAAACAGTTCTAATACCTGGGGGGGGTGAGGCTATTTTTACATAATGACATAACTTGTGGCACATACGTAGAGGCGTTCCATTTGTTAAATATAGTTATTTCTATTTTCAAACTGAAGCTCCTGGCTATAATTTTGGAAAGGTAAAAGCGAACCGACGCCAGTTACCCTCCTCCTTCAAAGTCAGGAAAGGCCAGACCTCAGCCCATAGAACTCCTTGTGAGTTGAGGAGACTTGGCCCTGCCCCCAGAACAGTTTTGTTTCATTGTTCTTGATGATTAGGTTGGAACTAAGGACTGGGGCACTGTACTTGAAGGTTTTGGGTTGTTTTTTGCTCAGGGCTAGTGCTGTCACTTTGAGTCACAGCTCCACTTCCAGGTTTCTAGTGGTTAATTGGAGTCTCACAGACTTTGATGGCCAGGCTGGTTTTGAACCTCAATCCTCAGACCTCAGCCTCCTGAGTAGCTGAGAATTACAGGTGTGAGCCACCAGCATCTAGCTTCCAGTAGATACTGCCCCAGCGAGGCCTGATCTTCCATTACAACCCCCAAAGAATGAAGACATGAATGGCAGCAAGGCAGCCTGGATTCTCAGGTACCTGCGGGCACAATGACTCGCCGTTCATTGGTGGTCATGTTGGGAGGAGGGGGACCGTTCTTCTCGTCCATGTAGCTGTTGTAGTTCATGGGATTGGACTCGCCTCCACCCACGAGCTTGTTGCATTTGCTAATACTGCAGTCCACCGGAGATTCCCTAGAGTGTGAGGAGACAAAACCCAAAGGCAGACATTACTAAGAGGGACAGCTCACCCCCCGCCTCAGAGGCCCAGGCTGGGCCTACGAGACACAAGTGGAGCCATCACTGACTCCACTTGGTATCCCGAGGACAAGGATGAGGATCATGATGAAGGTCTGAGGCCCTGTGACCAATCCTCTATGCTGTCACCATAGTTTGCTTCAAATCCCAGCCCAATCCTATAATTACAGGACTTCAAAGGATATGGTGGCTGCTTAGTGAGCTTTGTTCGGGTGGTGTCACAGCCCTCTGCCTGACTGCGGCTTTACAGTGTTAGCCTGAGCGCCAGGCCATCTGAATTCCCCACCCTGATGAGTCCCTGCTCCTGGACATGACTTCTCCATCGTCCTAAAGCACATTGTCTCTGCCTGGGTTTGAGCATTTGTTACATTGGGAGATCCTTAGCTTGTCATGGGTAATGCCCCCCTGTCATGCTATTTCTTGAGATGGTACTGTTACCACCTAGGGTCTGGGTTTTCCCTTCTCTACCCATCCCAGAATAAAAAGGCATGGAGAGTGGATGTAACATGTATTTGAATGTAAGAGTGAGATGGCAGGGGAAACTGAGGAAAAGTCTTTTAGCTGTTGGTAGATTGGTATAAACGTTCAACCTGGATCCCCAGCTGGGAGGGTTGCCTCAGGTCATATGGAATCTTATTTATCTGCTTGCCAGGCAAGGGAAAGGAGGCAATGGAAGAAGGGTATGGGCTTTCCTTCATAAGAAAGCTAGAAGTGGGGCCTAGAAAACAGTAGTTCCCCATGAGCCTTTTGGGGTCTCTCCTTTATAGTCCTTTATAGTCTTGTCTTCTCTGGCATCTGGTGGGGTCATAGCTGCCATCTCACTCCAAGGGAATGGTTGCCTGTTTCTGTGTGGATCCATTCTGAGTCCTCAAAATCTTTGCTATAAACTCAACTTTCCCAAAGGAGGGCACACAGGCTCTACTAGGCACTCTCTAGGGTCCCTAGAAACTAGGGGGTAGCCCCTTCACTGAGTCTCTGTCTCCCCGTGTGCTGCCTGCACAGTTTGAAATTCCCTCCACATCAATAATGTGCCCTGCAAATTGGCATAGAGAGGACACGACTGGCAACAGTTCTCTCCCTGAGCTATTTCTATTGCAGTGTTTCATTGTCACGCATTTGTCACACACTCTTCGTTATATTGAATTTTCTCCATAACCTGCCCACTAGACCCCACCAAGGACTACAATCTGTGGTTTATGGTGAAGGAAAGTGAATGGTAAGGAAACTGTCCCAGTGTCACACAGTCTAGTGAAGGTGGAGGCAGGATTTATCCAAAGCCCACATGCAAAAGGCTGAGGTCCTGCATGGAGGACCAGAGTGCAAGAATTTCAACCTGCTACAGAGGCTGTGGCTGCTGTAGCTTCACAGAGGAAGCGATACAGAGATGCACAAAGGAAAGAGGCAGTCACCTAGCTCGCTTTCAAACATCAACCCAATAAACACCTAGGATTTTTCATGTTTGCTGGTTCTGAGGCTTGAACTCTGAGCCTGAGCATTTTTTCCTGAGTTTTTGCTAGTGTACTCTACCACTTGAAGTGGTACCACAGTACTACTTCTGGCCTTTTCTGAGTAGTTAAAGATAAGCGTCTCATGGACTTTCCTGCCTAGGCTGGCTGCGAACTGTGATCTTCAGATCTTACTTTCCTGTGTAGGTAGGATCACAGGTGGGAGCCATAGCCACTGGGATGTTGTAGGGATGGTTGCTAAGCAACTAGCTGGACAGCAGGCCTGACACTCCCTCCGCTGGCCACCTGGTACCCTGGCTCCATATCTTCCCTGCCCAGTGTAGCCATAGACCTCCCGTAGGCTCAAGGGAGGTATCATCCTGGCCTGTCCAGCTCCCACTCAGACCTTCCAACAGCAGGAGAGAATGAGACCCCAGAAGGCCAAACAGGATTACAGCTGCCATTACTCCAAGCAGGAAACATCCGTTTCTGCAGCCTGGGAGTGGGCCAGTTCTTTCAAGAACTCCAACCCAGAGCTTCTACAGACCAGGGAGTTCAGATAAGGTTCAGAGCACAGTCTTCTAGCTCTGCATTCATCTCTTAAGACCTTCCAGAGCCTGGCCACTCACTGCCCTCTGCCACTCTGCAGTGGGCAGGACTGGGCCAATGAGAGATGCAAGAAACCAACCAAGCCAGATAAGGGACCCACCCATCCCCATAGCTAGGAGAACAGTCAGCAACCCAGAGCTGCAGGCACTCAGCCCAGGGCTCTACCAGACTCAGGCGAGATGGGAGTGGGGGTGGCTGGGGGTGGGGGGAGGCGGCCTGAGCACATTCAATAGAGAAAATTAAATGAATTTGTTTCTTAATCTGAAAGGAAAAAAGTACTGAAGATCACTTATCATAGCTGGGAGATAAATGCTCCACTGAGATATTAGAAGTCAGACGGTAATTTTTTCCTGATGTCTTACAGAGGGGAACATGGGCTGAAAATGAAAATAAGATGTATAACTTACACATGTTAGAATTTAAGGTTTTACTATTCGCCTACTGTTTTTCCAGGCAAAGAACCAAGAACCAGCCGTCAGAGTCCCAGATTGTTGAAGGTTTAATGTCCCTGTGGCAGTCGGAGGCAAGGCAGTAGCACATCAGGGCTTTTCACCAGTACTCGGCCCTTTGGCTTCTGCTGTTCAAGGACTTGGCTAGAGATGAAGCAGCGCCAGTCAGACCCTGGTGCAGGCATCTGGGCTGAGCTGGCCTGAGCATGCTGGGTCCTGTGCATGTGCATGTGCGTGCGCATGTGCGCGCGCGCGCACGCGCACACACACACACACACACACACACACACACACCACTCATACACACCCCCATGATAAAAACACAATGCAAATATTCATGAGTACTATGACATGTGTACACATCCCATCACACATGCACAACACCCCCACTGTACATGACACACACACCAGGAAAATATGCATGCATCTTACCACATACGCACACACATCCCATGACGTGTGCACAGACACACAAGGACACAGAATGTAAGCATGTCACATTCCACTGTATATGCACACATATAAATATCAGGACAGCACTCGTACTTAATGCAAACCTACACACCCCCACTTATGCACAACTCCTCCATCGTAAATGTCATCATGCAAATGTGTATATACCCCATCTCCCATGCACAACAACCCCCCCACACATGACACCCACCAAGAAAATGTGCACACACCCGACCCTAGATGCACAACACACCCCACCATGCAAGCGTGCATATACCCCCACCACACGTGCACACATGTTCTATGACATATGCACAGACATGCACTCTACCATACCTGATTGACAGTGCACACATGCACACGTTCCCCTGCATACACACACAAACACCACACACAATACTCCTACTTAATACAAACAAACTCACATGCCACACTCTTACACAATCCTCCACTCTACATGCTGTCCACAAAGCAAATGCACACACACACTTCACCACATATGTGCATGCACCCATTCCATGACACATGCAACCACACACACCCTTCACATATACACAAATGTACACACTCCACCACACAAGACACACATACAAGGCAAACACGAACACACTCCACCACACACAACACTCACACACAAGGCAAACATGCCTATACACTCCACCATATATGCAAACATGTGCCACATATACTTCACCACCTAGTACATACATGTACAGATGCTTGTACAGATACACCTACATATGTAGTCCACACTCACACACATGCATAAGGCAAATATGTCTTTTCATGTGCACCCAAGTTGCACACACATTGATACACATATCTTCCATCACTCAACTATACTTCTGCATGTATACAATACACACAGACATTTGTGCACACCTGTAAACAAAGATATACTTACCTATGTGTCTACCCTCTGCCATACATGTGCATGGAGATACACACACACACACACACACACACACACACACGCACATACTCACAACAGTCTGAAAACCTCTCTTCATCAGTCATAAAACCATTCAAGTGCCAGAGAAGCTGGAAGGATTAAATTGGCATCCAAGAAAGCAAAGTTTTCATTATGTGGGGGAGGGGGCAGGAGGGCAAGGACTCTCTCTGGAAAAGAGGGAGGAGCTGACACACATTTCACCTGCGGAGCCAGAGGCCCTCTACAGGGGACAGAGGAAGAGGAGGTACTCCCCTATATGAATTCTGGGACTTTTGAAGAATCCCTTTTCATATCAGCTGGGTCTCAGGGAATTTCTGAGTTAAGCACTGACCTCCTGCTATGCTGAGCATTTTAAACTTCAGGAACTGCCCGAACTAGAGACCCTTTCTGGTTTATGACCATGGACATTGGGCACAGGTCACGGGGCCTGCCTGTCTCTTACGGCAGGAGGTAGAGGAGAATAAATTTGATACAGCCTTCCTGGCTATGACCTCAAAACATGTAGATTCTGAAGACTGAAGAGGAAGGAAGTAGGATTTGGGGTCAGAGAAGAAAGGTGTGGAGGAGGGGGAGAGTGTAAAGCAGAGTTCTGGTCCACCTAGCTGTCTTGCTAGCTAGCAGCCACTGTGCAGAACTGCACTCAGTAGTACATGGAAGTTCTGTTTCCCTCCCCCAGTTCTACCTCCATCTGCTCCACAGCGGGCAGGCGATCTATCTGCCCATGTCCTTGGCCTCAGATCTCTGTGTTAAGACCTCAAAGGGGCATCCTTAGGGACAAACCACCCGTACACCCATCCTAGAGCACTGCCTTTGCCCAGCTGGCCCTCCTCTGACCATGGAGGGGGAAGGGGAGCTGCATCTCTCTTGATCACCTGCCAGACTGCTTTCTATTCTCTGTGTCTCCTCCAGAGAGCCTAGCCATGAGCTGGTTGGCTATGGCTAAGGGTGGGTCCAGGTGAACCCTGCATAAAAGCAGCTCTTCAATGAAGCAGCTGGTGCCTGTGAAGAGAGCATGATGCAAACAAGATGTGTGTATGGGAGCACACAGGGAAGGGGGGAATCTTGCTATTCAGCTCCTCTCAGCCATTGGTGGGGTAGCTGCTTATTTGCATTTGAGGGATAGGGGCCCACAAGCAGCTGACTGCACTAGGACAGGTGACAAAAGGACCTGGGGCTGTCACAATAGAGCAGGGAGAGGGTGGATGGGAGCATCTCCTTAGCAGGCTATCATGGTTTCTTTACTCTTGTTTTTATGTGTCTGTGTTTAGTGAACATTGCTTTTCAAGGCTGTGAACAACCTCAAATGCACCCTGCAAAGCTTTCAGCAACTTAAATAAGGTGTAAAGTCTTAGAAGGTTTCCACAATTTCAAAGATTCCAATTTCCTTCCCATCTACCTCAGCGTGGCTGAAAATAAGCCATATTGTCAGGTCTACACATTTGCAGCTCAAGCCAGTTGTCAAGCGTTTACTCAACGTTCATTCGGCTACCAGGATCACATAGGTGGGTTCAGATTCACATTGTGTGATTCAGCAATCCTGTAGCACTTAAAATTCCTCTAAGATCTCTGCATAGATGTGACTTCACAAAGAAAAAGCAACTTTCAAGGAAAGGAAAATTATAATAAAGCCATCATCCAAAATCCACTCACTACTTCCTTGTCTACCGTTACCCTTAACCCCGGTGACACATGTCATGTCTGCTTCCTATAAATTTCAGAACATAAGAATGTAGGAAGGTGCAGAATAAAGAGAGGCTCATTTACAGGATGCATAAGGCTAACCGGATGCACAAGGCTAACCTTTCTGAGTACGGTGTGTGTGTCTGTGTGTGTCTGATTTTTCCTGAGGTTATTGGCCCATCCAGGAAGTCTAACCCTGAGCTTAAAGTCCTGAAGGCTGGGTACCAAAGGCAAATCCTGGGTTTCTTCTCCATAAATTGACACTGGGCTATTTTCCTCCAATCCCTGTGGTTGAGACAGGATGCAGCTGAAAGTTATTTGCAGACCACAGCTTGGATCAAGTTGCCTGAAGTCTATATCTAATACAGAAAGTTATGGGTCAGGCTATTCCAAGGGCAACTCAGAGGACCAGATTCAACTGCAACAGGAAGATGAGCAAAGAGACGTGGTGAACTGCTTACAACCTGGGTGGCCCAGACCAACTCTCAGCAAGTCAGAGCTCATGCTCTTTCTTCATTTGACCCTGGTTCAGATGGCTCATTGCTAGGATATAAAGCTCTGCAGCATCATACACATGAGATGCCTCCTTCCTGCCAGAGGCACGAATACCCCTGGGGCCTCCAATAAGCCTGAAGAAGTAATTCAGAAAGCCATGCTTATCAAGGAACATGGAGGGAATGCATGGTGAACCACAAGACGGTGCAAGACATTCTGACCCAGCGCTGTCCAGTCAAATGTGAGTCACACATTTGAACCACACAGATCATTTAAAAACATCCAGAATGTTTTTGTTGTGTATTTGTTGTTGGTAGTGATAGTGATGCCCGTAATGGGGTTTGAACGCAGGGCCTTGTGCTCTTGCTTGTTTTATCAGTCTGTAAGCACACACAAAAGATGATCATTCTGACTTATGCCTTACACGTTCCTCCTACTAAACGTTGTAAGTCCAGTGTGTATTTTCCATGGGAGATGATGCACACTTTTGGTCTAGCTCCATCCCCAAAGCTTAAGAACAACACAGACACCAGTGGCTTCTCTGTATTGAATGGCACAAAACAAGCTATGCAATTTCAAGGAAAACCTCTGGGTTTCTCATGTAAAGTTAGGAATCATATAAACAATAACTCCTATCTTTTAGGTTATGGTAAAAAAAAGACATAAATATAAATGACAAAGTGCTGCTAGCAGTCAGGATGAGAGAACAGAAGCATGGCACTTAGGATGAGATATCTAAATGGATTGGCAGCAATTTCCTGTGTGCATGCATCGTGTGTGTGTGTGTGTGTGTTTCCAGTATTGGGTCTTTAATTTCAAGCCTGAGGTGGTGCCTTAGCTTTTTTACTCTGAGCTGGCACTCTACTGCTTCGATTAGAGCTCCACTAGTGGCTTTTTGCTGGTTAATTGGAGGTAAGAAGTCTCATGGACTTTCTTGCCTATGTTGGCTTTGAATCTCCATCTTCAGATCTCAGCTTTCTGAATAGTTATGATTACAGGTGTGAACCACTGACACTTGGCCCCCATTTGTTTCTTTCTATCCTTTATTTCAACACAATTTAGTAATAGGACCTGCCATGGTTCCACCTTAAGCAAAGGCATCTTTCTGAGAAAGATGTTCCTTACTTCTATTTACCTATGAGTCCTTAGAGAACATTTTTTAGGCACTGGCCACAGTTGTGCCCAACTTGCTTGGCTCTGAAGCCCCAGTAGCTCCTTTGTGTTTTCCTGGAGTATGTAAGAATATTTTAGCCTTATCTGGATCTGCTT